>NC_133381.1:6119057-6358195 GCF_049309525.1 Garra rufa | reverse complement strand
TGAAATGATCCCTGTGAAAAAATACAGGCATGCACATCCCTCTCATAGTCAGAGTTTGTCTCTCTGTTCATGCAGCCTTGTTTTGTTTGTTCAGAGTGTCACTAAGCACAGATTTAACCAATCATGTTTATATATGGATTTGTAAATATAACCTGGGGAGATGCAATGGAAAGTTCCCACCGTTCAGGATGTTTGATTGCGTAATTGTGTGTTGCAGTTACTTGCTAATGGTAAGTGAATTACAGGTATCTAATTTGGTGTAATTTAATGCCAACAAAGAGAGCCGTAGGACCTTTCAGAAAAGATGTTTATGTATTTATGTATTTTTTTTTTATGCAACCAACGTTGCAACCTAATAGATTGTTTAAGTTACTACGTTCATTTTTCTGATTAACATTCATGTAAGATTTTTTCAGATGATCAGGAAATCAAGCCAAATATTGTGAAAATAGTACTACTTATGATGAGTAGCATAATAATATTGCATATATTATACACACTGTCACTGTGTCATGTTTTGTTGGGAAACATCTAAATTGGTTTTATGGAAAAATATTATTTGATATGACTACCTCAACCTGACTAAAAAAAGATTAATCCAACAGAAACACACTTTTAGTGTCAGATCAGTTAGAAATGTACTTTTTTGGCATATAGAGTTTGTAATTCATATAAAACCTGTATTACCTTATATAACAACTGTCATTTTAATTTCAGTTCAAGCCAAAATAAAATAAAAGCAAAATTATAACTGTAGTTTGTTTGTAGTCAACCAGCTAATCTTTATTTGTGACCATGGTCCACAAAACCAATCATAAGTGTCATTTTTTGAGATTTACATTACCGGTCAAAAACTTGGGGTCAGTAAGAGTTGTAATGTTTTTAAAGAAAGTCTCTTATGCTCATCAGTGCTGCATTTATTTAATCAAAATGATATATATATAAAAAACTGTAATATTGCGAAATGTTATTACAATATAAAATAATGGTTTCTATTGGAATATACTTTAAAATGTAATTTATTCCTGTGATGCAAAGCAGAATTTTCATCAGCCATTACTTCAGTCTTAAGTGTCACATGATCCTTCAGAAATCATTCTAATATACTGATTTATTATTAGAATTATCTATATTGGATCTATATTGGATTATATATTATATAAGTATTTATTTAGAAATTGTGATATTTTTTCAGGATTCTTTGATGAATAAAAAGCTCAAAAGAACAGCATTTATTCGAAATATAAATATTTTCTAACAATGTAAGTATTTGCTATCACTTTTTATCAATTTAACACACCCTTGGTGAAAAAAAATTTCTTTAAAAAAAAAAGAAGAAGAAAAATTTACTGACCCCCAAACTTAGTGTACATCATCTGAAAGATGAATAAATAAGCTTTTCACTGATGTATGGTTTGTTAGAATAGGGCATTATTTGGCAGAGATGCAACTATTTGTACATCTAGAATCTGAGGGTGCAAAAAAATCTAAATATTGAGAAAACCTTCAAAGTTGTCCAAATGAAGTTCTTAGCAATGCATATTACTAATCAAAAAATAGGTTTTGATATATTTACGGTAGGAAATTTACAAAATATCTTAATGGAACATGATCTTTGCTTAACATCATAATGATTTTTGGCATAAAAGAAACAATTTTGACCCCTACAATATGCAGCTGCACATGATTAATACTCTTGTGATCTGCCTAATTAACTTATCTACTCAACTTTTTCCAAGTCCTGGACTCATTGTGTGTTATTTTATGCATGTCAGATTAACTATTCCAACATTTGAAAGAAAACATTCTCGCCGTTCATGATAGGTCACGAACTCTCTTGCTATCAAATCCAAGGGGTTTTATTCTATTGGTTATCCTTTTTTTTATTTGAAAATTGATTTAATAAACTAATGTAATGATAAAAATGACATTCTGACCATATAATTCATTTGAGAAGCCTCAGTGTTTGCACAGCATGCCATTGTTTACTGTGCCAAACACAAGCACTCTTAGATAACAGAGACAGCAGGTAGAACTTCAGGCAGAAGAATGTAATTCAATTACAAACAAATTGAGCATACAGTGAAAGCACTTTAAAACAAGAGTTATGTCTTAACCTAAGCAGACACAGTTTAGAATAGCTGTAAAGGCATAAAACATTAATAAAATTTTATAAATTTGAATTTTACTGATTTTTTGAAAATGCACCAGCAGTGTCTCTAGTCTCTCTATCAGTGTGCAAAAAAATGCAAGTAAGTGTATTGTGTGTATTTCACAAATTTCTTTTACAAATATTTTGTTTTGGGTGATTCAAATTAGTGCAGCCATTCCTGTGGTGTTTTCTGGCATAAACTGGCATTCCTGCAGTGTTGTTAGGTTACTACTGGAAGGACATCCAGTACCTTTCAGATGTCCAATAACAAAAGTTAGATCTTTGTGGATCATGGCTGTTGTACACAACAAGAAAACTTTCCAGGACAAATGAGAGGAACCTATTTTTATTTTTATTTTTTTACCATTTTTGTCTTTTTGTTTATCTTGAAACAAGCTTAAAGCTTTAGACGGGCTGATTACTTAAAAAAAAAACTTAATATGGCTCTGTTGTCTTTTCTACATCTGGAAAAAATTAAACACTCGATTAGAGACTCTGTTAATTTATTTTATCAAATGTGGAATCCTATACTTTGCTTTGTTGAGACCATATACCTTCATTATAGCCCTCCCCCCTTTTCAATTTATTTATTTAATTATTTATTTTTTCTCCTTTTTAGTTTTTGTGGGATAAGTTGAGTTCTGGTTATTTACATAACTTTATTTATTATTATGGATGTTTAAATGTGGATGTTGTGTTTCACATATTATGACATGTATACTTTATTTATTCAAGAACTTGCATAATAAAAAATCAAAGAAAAAAAGAAAAAAGAATATGGCTCTGTTATTTACAGAATGGATCTTTAAAAAAAATCTGCACTGGTCAGAAACTCAATCAGATATTGAACAACAATATCTCTGTGCTCTAATACCGGTATATGGACCTGAGTAAATATTCTGATCACTGTCATCTGACTGCATTAGAGGTAATTATGTTTAAATTACAGCATTTCTTTGCATGTTTTAATTATTGTCAGTAGTTGCTTCATGTGATTTGTGACTGTTGCATATAATCAGTTTGATATGCATGCTATCAGTTGCATTCATCAACAGCAAAATAAAAATATTTAAAATTAAAATAAAAAATAAAATAAAAATATTTACATGATTAACAAGCAAAACCATTACAGTACATTATTATATTTGGTACAAGAGTAACCACAAGAGAAAAGTAAAGAACTGTGCTGTATTATTTTATCTTAATTCTTGATTTAAGTTTGTTAAGACAAATAATCTTCAACTAATCTTCAATGTTAATCAGCCACAAAGAAAAGTGTGATAAAAACTGAAACACAGCGCTAATCAAAATAGAGGCATTGCACTTTCGTCACGGTTTGGTCAGTTATCCGGATGCACAGCCATATTGGCAATACTTGGATGTAAACAGCAGCATGGATTGCATGGTTAATGCACTACTGAATATGTTGTTCGGCTAAGTAATGCTGTCTAAACCACGGTAAAAACGTGTGGAAGCTACTAAATCATATTTGGAAGGACTTAGTACGCAGGAAAGGGCACAATATTTTGGCAAACCAAAGTTAATAGGTGGTAAAGATATGTACCAGCAGCATTAATTAAGATATTAGCCTAATATTTTACCTACCTGACCGGAAAATAATAAGAATCAGGAATGTTGTTAAGATTCTTGCCTTGGAAATCCTGGTTCAGTTTGGTCAACCTCAAACACCTTTTTATCCTTAGAGAGTTTTTGCACTCTTCTCCTTGATTTGATAACTTTTGGCATTCTATAGTACTCAAAATGTTTTTCCCGGTCCGACAGATTAGTACAGCCCAAAACACAGCAATAATGTGCGTTGTGAAAACACTCTATTTAACGAAACGAAAATGCACATTAAATGCAACAGTATTAGCTATAGCATTCCATAAGTAAAAACAGATATCGTTTTTAAAGAGCAGAATTAACGCTGAGTGTTCAAATGAATAATAAATGCTAATTAGGTTTTGTAAATGCTTGGTTAGGCCTTTTAAATTTAGACTTTGTTTGTACAATACAATACTGTAATTTCAATGTATTATAAAATTGACTAAAATTAAATATGAAAGCATTAAGCACTGATTTTTAAGTTACATTTTGTATAATTAACACTTTGACCAGACCACAAGCATACTTTGGCTTTACAGTGGGTACTGCGGAGACGATGGAAAGTATAGTTCAGTTGACATTTTTGTTTCAGTTTTAGGCCTACAGCTGTGATGCAAGCACTAGTTTCAGCAGAAAGCAAAAACTCCCTGAGACCCTGAGACCAAGGAAGGAACCATGATACACAGAGGAAACCCATACTCTTCTGGTCAGCACAGGAAACAGAAAGCAGCAGCTAAGCTCAAACATGAGTTCATAAAATATTCACAGTCTAAAACTTAACACAGGAATAGATCAGAAGGTTTTGAGAATCATTATCCAAACTCTACTGCCATCATGTGGTGTGTGTGCATGAACCAAATGACCAGTTCCCTTTAAATTTCATTAGAGATAAACATCTGATTATAAAACCATCTTACATAAAGTATTTTATACTGCATATGCACACACCATTGAATTGTGTTGCTTGGTTTGGCTATCATGTTGTGCAGAAAATTTGCTGTTTCACTTCTGCTTTGGACTCACATGATAACCGTGACTCATATCTGGCTTGCTGTTTGCTCAAGAAGTAGATTTTATAACAAATGTAAAACAATCAGTAAATTAACACCTTTTATTCCACCAGACATTTATTATTTCTGTTTTTTTTTTTTTTCAAATTGCTAGCAATTTACAGAAAAATAATTTCCTTTGTTTCATCTGAACAGAATGTGACTTTAAAGTTATGATTAACCAGATTAACAGATTAACTATGGATCTTCTGTAAAAGGTTAATTGTTTAAAGCACAATAGATCAATGGGTCTATGCACACATATCTCATAGGACAATTGGTTTGGGTATCTTGCTACTAGAGAAACTGTCAAAATATTTAGAAAATAACAGGTATATTAAGAACTTAAGTGAACTGTTTGTCTTAGGTTGTCTGTAAAGGTTAAAAGACAAGAACAAAGCAGTATTATTACAAGATTGTTTAACTGAGTCTGCCTTTTAGCACAGCCACATAATGTTTTTTCAAAAAATTAGTATTGACAAGTTAGGCTCCAGCATTGCCACAATTACAAATTGATTATTTTTTTTGCCTTGGTAAAAATAGAAGGGATTGATTTTTCGCTACAGAATCAGCCACTGGATTTGCAATGTGAATGTGTGACCTGAAATTTTTAAAAGAAAAATGATGGGAACGGATTTTAAACATCAGTGTTATGATGATATTTGCAGAAAAGTGTGGCATTTTAGGGTTTTAAACGCTTTGAAGAACCCAAAAGAAATATTTAATCACCCCTGCACCATAATAACATGTATGTATGAATCTAAACATACCAAGTCTTAAATATTACAGATGCACTAATGAATAGCCTACACTCTTAAAAATAAAGGCTCAAAAGTGGTGTTTCCCCAAAGAACCTTTCAGTGAACAGAATCATTAAGAAGATTTAGAAGACCCTTTTCCACTATAAAGAACATTTCTGCATTTGAAAAGTCCTTCATGAAAGCATCAATGCCATTAAAGAATCTTTATTTTTAAGAGTGTGCATGTATTAATTCAACCATTATTTAAAAACTTGTACTTTTAGTGAAAATGAATGACTATTATAAGTTTTTCTACATACCAAAAGTTACCAACAGTAACTGTTCTGTTACGATAGAAAATGTTTGTGAGGTAATTTCAAACTTAAGTAAACGCCAGTAAACTTTCGTGTTTCGACTTGACGGAAACTCCCACCAGTCAAACTCAAGTCAGTCAGTCATTCGACTACAACGTTATTTCCTGCAACGATGTGACATGAGAAGCTGATGCGCGTTAGGAAACGATAAAAGCTCGCATTTATAGCGTTTGAATTGAACAAGAGGACATGAAATAAGGTAACGTGATTGTAAATTCAGTATTTCAACTCACTTGAATTCGATTTACACAAAAGTTTGTCGCGAGGTTGTTTAGCTGAACGTCAAATCAAACGTTAACTCTTAAATTAAAAAAGGAAATTGAAATGAAAAGTTACAGCATGATTGCCGAGTCTGTTTAAGCATTGTTCTTCTGTTTGGTTTAACTTAGATTTAATTGTGGTTTATTTTGTGACATCTAGCCTGCTTTGTTTTTGAGGAAGTCAAAATGACAAACTTAAACTTGGTAACTTGGTAGGCTATACAGTCAGTTTTTATTTATGTGGCTGCACTTGCTCATAATATTAAGTTTAATATGTACATAGTGCACCAATGCAATAAATCAATGTTGATTTTACATCCGGGATGGTCTTAGAAAAGACTGTTGTTCTGTTCACACATTGTTTTTGTGATTTATATGTTCATATTAAGACAATAATATGTTTACTCCAGGATTTTAGATTTAAGCACTTTAAGTCATTTAATTGCTCTTATTGCCTCATGGTGTTCAACAGAGGACTAAAGGGAAGTCCCCACCCTTTTTATTTTCTGTATGGTGAATATGTTGGGTGGGAAATGTGCAGCATCATGGTTGCCTTTGCGGTGACTAACTAAATGACAAATACTTTTAGTCCTATATAGTTTAGCTTAATGATGAATGGTTACCCCTCTACTAAAACCATCAATGAGAGACGGTCAGGCCTGCATTGTGAACAGTGTCTGATTGTATATTGATTGTATGTGCTGCAATAAAAATCTCAAAGTGGGTCACCCTATGGTTTGATCTGTATTTCCCAGGAAAGATGAGAGACAGGCTGGTTGAACTGGGAGGTGTTGCCACCAAAGACCACAGAGAGGAAGAGCAAGTAGATAGTGGAGAAGATGTGGACAGTGGTGAACTGGAACAGCATGCGGTGGTGTTCGAGGGCGAGGACATCATGGAGGACGCCTTTAGAGAAGCCCAATCCATCCAGAAAGAGATCGCCCAACTCCGGATTGAGGTGAAGAGACTGGGTAAGCAGAACACACGCTTTCTCACCTCAGTCAGACGCATTAGCAGCATCAAACGTGACTCGAACTCGATAGCACGCAGCATCAAAACCAAAGGGGAGAACCTGTATGGTCGGATAAAGAAGATGGAGACGCTTTGTAAAGATTTGGAGGAGCAACACGGAGCCCATTCAGCTTTGGTGCGCATGATCCACGGCCAGTTCGTCTCTATAACGGGTACTTTTCACGAGGCCATGAACGAGTACAACAGCGCCGAAATGGCACAGAGGGACAACTGCAAGACTCGCATCCAACGGCAAGCGGAGATCATGGGTAAGGAAGTGACTGGAGATCAAATCGAAGAAATGATTGAGACCGGCAAGTGGAACGTCTTCTCTGACGACTTGCTCACAGACGGGCGAACCGCTCGCTCAGCGCTCACTGAGATCGAGAATCGCCATAAAGAGCTTTTGGAGTTAGAGAGTCGCATCAGAGACATCCACGAACTGTTTTTCCAGCTGGCCTTGTTGGTGGAGGAACAAGGGCCCATGGTGGACAACATTGAGGCCAACGTATACGCCACCCAAGACTTTGTGGTCAAAGCCACAACTCAGATAAAGAAGGCTGTTAAGTACAAGAAGAAAAACCCTTGCCGACAGCTCTTCTGTTGCTGTTTTCCATGTTGCAATAAATAATCGCAGTGCTACCGCCTTGCATTTCACAGAAGCCGTAGCATATTAAACTAACAAGTCTTGCATGCTTGTGTTAACCATGTCACGTGGTTGTGATTTGCTTTGAAGAGACCAACCGATGCCCAGTGCCTGCGCTTGATGGTTGTCATTGTGAAAAACTTTGTGTTTTCTTGTAAACCACATGAGATGCGATGCAATTGAGCTGAAGTGATACTGCAGTGTCACTGCTAAACTTCTGTGAGAGTCACAGGACATTTACTTGATGTGTAAAAGATATCAAAAAGGAAACCGCAAGTAAAAAAGCGTTTTACGCCCATGTACAGTGCACAAGCAAATATTATACAGAAACGTGTTTTACTAATGAATCTACTGCTTTGTTTTAAGGTACTTTTGCGTATGTGTATGTATGGTTTGTTGCATTAATTTAATAAATATTTTTATCTTTTAATGCATTTGTTTGTTTGATCACCATGTTGAGGAGTGTTCCTCATAGGAAAGTTATGAAGTACATTGTATTGCATCAGTATAGATTTCCCAAGTTTTAAAGTTGCTTCTGCAATATGACTTGCAAAAGGGGTTGTGTAAAAGTACTTGGTGGCTTGAATACTAAACTTTGCAATCTCATTACCAAACTGATAACTGCTTTTCTTTCTTTACATTGTTGCATTTTCATTAGAATCAAGGGTTTAAGTCAACATGATATTGCTTTTAAATCTCGCAAAATTTGACCAGAAGTGGGGTTCGAACCCACGAGGACGTTTGTCCATTTGAATTTAAGTTTAACACCTTAACCGCTGGATTAGAGGTGCATTAACTAAGCATATGGTTTACTAGGTTGCTCAGTCACTTTTCTCTGTTGGCTGCATATCTACATTTTATCCTAAAGTTTGTATTAAACATAATTTAAATGTTAGGGAGTCCTACCAGGAGACATCATAGTAAAGCATTTAAAACACTTGCATATCTACCAGGAGTGGGGTTCGAACCCACGAGGACATTTGTCCATTGGATCTTAAGTCCAACCCCTTAACCACTTGGCCATCCTGGTCACTATGGGGCTTAAATGACCTCAAATTGAGGAATTACATAAACTAACCTCATATTGAGGAATTTGATTTCACCGTTTCTTTGTTTTTGATAACCACATCTACCCAAAGACCAACTTTCTTCTTTCTTTCTAAAATGCCTTTTTTCAAACTAGGTAGTCTTTTTGATTTGTGGCTTGAGGCTTTGTCTTGAGGCTTTTTGGTATTTCTGAAAAATCTTGCAAAGTATGCAATGGTGTCAACTTTAAGAACAAAAAGTAATAATAATAAAGCACATAACATTTAAAATAGATCGTTATTTTGGCAGCAACTGATTTAATACCAATTTTAAAAAAAATATTACATGCATTTGTATATATTAAAACAAGGGTGTAGGTTTGATTTAAATTTCAAATACAAAAATCATCTGGCTCTAAATTTCTATTTTTATTCAAAGTTGATCTAGACAAGTACATGGCAGAGCCATAGAGAAACAGAGTTGCGACACTCCCATAGGCTTCCATAGGAACTGAGGAATGCGGAAGTAAAGCGTGTCATGGAGCGGCCAATAGTTCCAAACAACCAATAGTTCCTCCATAGAAGCCCATTCATTTCAGTGCTTCTCAAGCACAGTCGTCGGTAAATCGAAGAAATTACTGCATTTTTTAAAATTTTAACGCATCAGTTGACCTATTGGAAAACTGGCCAGTTATTTTATGAAGCGTGTCATAGTTAATGTTTATCGTTAAAAAATAAACAGTTATATTGTAAATGCGGTTAGATAACGTGAGAAACACCATAATAGCTACCATAACCAGATACTAGTTGTCATATTTTTACATTTTTAGTCTTTCTGCAATCTTTCTCTCACTGTAGGAGGTTGAATGAGTTTCAGTAAAGACTGCATTCAAGAAATACGATAAAAATATGCTGAATGCAATTCGTTGCCTTGTGTTTTTTAAACACTATTTTCATCTTTTCTATTATGTTAAATGCCATTTTTGCTTGCCTTTTAATATTCAGTTATGTTGTATATTTGAATATCATAAAATAACTCGAGTAAATTACTTTTTTTTAATTTAACATTAAATCGTTAAATCGAAACAAAAAAAGAGTGTTTGATCATGTCCAAATACACATTCAAATGTATTTAACCTTAAATATTACACTAACTGTAATATAAATACTATATTAGAAAATGTTATCTTTTAAATGGCCAGGATTTAAAAGTTTAAAAGTAAAATCATGCATCCAGTCATCTAATACCATTGAAATGAATGTTCAGTTGATCAGTAAATTGTTATAAACGGCACATAAGGTCAACATCAGACCGGCTAAAGTGTTAATTCTGCATGAAAAGATATGTGCTTATTGAAAAAAAAAAAAAAAAAATTATTTCATAGATACTCTGTCTTTCAATAATTCAAGTAGTTTTCAAGCATCCCTTTAGGAATTTTGCTGTTTCCCAGGCCTTACATTTGAAATTCAAGTAGTCAGATTCAAGTACTTTACGCACCTTTATACAAACCCTGTTTAGAGCATAATTAGGAAGTTTAAACAGTACAATATGTAATGAAATGCTTATGAAAAACCATAGTTATACGCATTTCTAGCAGAAGAGTAAACTGGAGTTACATTGTCAAAGTATTAACTCAGCATGTCATTGATTTACTAGGCTATTTGTCACTTGTTTCTCTGTTGGTTACATAAACTACATGTTCTCCCAAGATTTACAGTATTCTACATTAAATCCACAAATGTTTAAAGGTTCTACCAGGAGTGGGGTTCGAACCCACGAGGACATTTGTCCATTGGATCTTAAGTCCAACGCCTTAACCACTCGGCCATCCTGGTCTTTGTGCTAAAGTTAGTGACCTGCTATGTATCAAACAACTATAGGATGTGATTCAGAGCTGCTGAACTCTGGAGTATTTTACTAGTTCCTAAAAGGCAGGTTAAAAGCAAAATAAGAAATTATGCAGTAAATGTGTTGTTCAGTTCAATACATTTTCATGAAAAGCAGTTAATTGTCTTTCTTTTTTCTTCAGTTAGTCTGTAATGCCTATCATAAGAAAAGACTTTAGACTTTAGTCTTTTCTTCTGTGGATTTTGCATGTGATATAATGAGGCCTACAGATATTGTAATTCACTTTGTATGCATGAAAGACCAGTAATACTAACACTGGCCTTCATACTGTCTTTCTATATAATGTGCAACTTACAAATGCACTGAGAAAAAGATAAAATTAAGATATTGTTTACACTGTTTCAGAGCCCGCACATTTTCCCATCAGGCTTGAATGATTCATAACAGTGAAAATATGTTGCCATGTTACTCCACTAGATGTCAGCATTGTTTTTCTATCTCAACAGATAAAGATCATAATAAAACAGTGGGTGTTGTATTTGTTGAAACTTGTAATTATTTAGCTATTAATTAATATGCTATTAACAATTAATTTGACATATTACTGAAATAGTTATTATTTTAGTATGTCTGGTTGATGATTTGTTTTAGGATTGCTTCTCAGAAGCCTGTTTGTTGAAAGCCATATATGTATGTACCTATAAACATCATAGCAATGCATTTAAAACTCTTGCATATCTACCAGGAGTGGGGCTCGAACCCACGAGGACATTTGTCCATTGGATCTTAAGTCCAACGCCTTAACCACTCGGCCATCCTGGTTATAAAATAGACCTTTGACCATCCACACCACACCTCTTTACTCTAATCTTCTTGTGTGTTTTGTTTTAATCACGTTTGTGATGGCAGTATTTGGAGTCACCCATTTTTCATTCTTGTTTTGGGGCTTTTTGGGGGAAAAAACACACACATATAAGGTTTTAACAGAAAAAAAATATATACTGCAAATGAATTAAAATTATGAATATATAATAAAATGATATGTAAATATCAACAGCTGTACCAAATCGCATAGTTTTCCTCAGTTTAGGCCTGAGGTGTTTTTCCTTCTTGTGTATGAACTTCATATTTTCACTATAAAAGTGCTTTAAAGTTCATATTGTTTATTGAAGTCAGTTGTTCTTGGTATTTCAAAGACAAAGAATTGAATATTTTTAACATTGATTATTTGACTGTTTACAGTTGTCAAATGTTCTTCAGAACATCTCAAATCAAATATTGTATTCATCAGGTTTTATTATTGTCAGCTCTAGTGCTGCTGTCAGCAGAGCAAGCAAAATATGACAAACCAAATACTAAGATATTCTGAAATTGCAATACTTTTTATTTAATACCTTTTGCAATGAAAAAATATTGCATTTTTGATTGTATAAGGTAGGGATGCTCATATTGACCGTTTAACCGTTAACCGTCAGTAAGAATTTTAACCGATTACTGCTATAAGGCTATGGTCCTCACTCTGTAATGCAGTCTTGTTGTGTGCATGCTGTGTGCTCTCTCCAAATCTCTCTCTCTTTCTCTCTCTCTCTTTCTCTCTCTCTCTCTCTCTCTCTCTCTCTCTGCCACTCACTCAGACTCTCATTCTCTCGCTCAGCATCATCTCACCCAGACAGGGAGTTTTTGCTGACAAGGAAACAAGCTTTTGCACCGTAGCCCAAGTTTCCATTTTCATGGTTCTAAATCACTCCTTTCTTCATTGTTCAGTATCCCTTTGAAGATTAAAGTGCAAGCCTGAAGACAGGACATCTCTTGAGTCGGATCGTTGTGCTGGCTTTGTTTGCTGCTTTGGAGAGGCGTTTTACTTCACACTTGCAAATGACCTCTTAAGTTGCTGGACATGCTGTAGGTGTATTTGGATCCACTTGCAAAGCCTAGATGATGTGTTAACTGTGCAAACATCAGGAGTTGGAATCCTTTAGGATGAGAATCTTAAACAAGCCCAGCAGTCTGAAGATAATGGCTATGGTGAGATCTTCGCTGCAGAAAGTGATGATTTTTCTACAACACATTCAAAGAATGGCCGTCACGTCACCACGTTATCAGAAACTGTGCAAGGTAAAAAAAAAAAAACGTTTGTATTAAAATACTTTGTTTATACTATGAAGATGTATTTTATTTAGATTTGTTCATGAGTGTGATAATTTTGGATCAGAGATTCTCAGTAAATGGTTCAGAAGCACCACAAGAAATTATCAATGCATTACCCAGTTTTAACATCCAACAATGTGGCAAACAGATGAACGATTAATCTGTGGCTAAACTGGGGTTTATATTAAAACAAATCAGCAGTGATTTTTACAGCTGACTTGACCAATGTTGATTATTTTATTACTGTAATTAGACAGGAATTTGCCTTTCAAACTTTTATGCAATCTCTTTAAAATCTCAGGTTTTTACCAGGAGTGGGGCTCGAACCCACGAGGACATTTGTCCATTGGATCTTAAGTCCAACGCCTTAACCACTCGGCCATCCTGGTCACGCTTTTATGTCCATACCAGTATTTTTTCACAGCGGGATGCATTCTGGTTAAGAGAATTGATGCATTGACATTCGTGAACTTTTTAAAGTCTTGAAACAATGTGCCAATCTGTCATTTTCAAGACTAAAAGCAAACATACTTTTACTGCTTATCTGAAAGACTTTTTAAGCCAAGTTTCAGGAGTCTTTTTTAGAAATGGGAGTATTTTATTTAGAAAAAAAAATTGATTTATACTTTATAAAGCTGCTGCTTGTGTTACATCTAAAAAAAGAGCA
Source organism: Garra rufa (assembly GCF_049309525.1). Taxonomy (NCBI): domain Eukaryota; kingdom Metazoa; phylum Chordata; class Actinopteri; order Cypriniformes; family Cyprinidae; genus Garra; species Garra rufa. The sequence continues at coordinate 6,344,669 of NC_133381.1, read as the reverse complement.
GGCAATGCACTGAAATTCAGACATTAAAAGATGAATAGAACTCTGCAATATTTTGCATGCTTTATATGCACAAGGCATTTATCTTATGCATTTCATTAGGAACCTTATGCAGATAGTTTTGATCGCCTACTAACTTTAGTCTTATCAACTTCACAGAAATTAGTGCATAAGTGACATTATCTTTAGGTCCTCTGAACAACATTGATAAGTCAGCACTATTTTTCATAATGCCTCACTTCTGACTATTCTTCACACTGAGCATTGCTACATTTCATTGAAAATTTGTGCAAATATACCAGGAGTGGGGTTCGAACCCACGAGGACATTTGTCCATTGGATCTTAAGTCCAACGCCTTAACCACTCGGCCATCCTGGTACCACTTCTACTTCAGTTTTACTGCTTATCTGAAAGACGTTTTATGCCAAGTTTTAGGAGTATTTTTAGAAATGTGGTATGGGACAAAAAAAAAAAGATTTCTACTTTATAAAGCTGCTGCTTGTGTTAAATCTAAGAAAAAGAGCAGGAAATGCACTGAAATTCAATCACTAAAACATAAAAAGAACAAACTGCAATAGTTTGCATGCCTAATCTGCACATTTCATCAATATCAACTGCACAGAAATAAGTGCATAAGTGACATTATATTTAGGTCCTCTGAACAACATTGATAAGTCAGCACTATTTTTCATAATGAATTATGAAACTATAACTATTCTTCATACAGAGCATCACTAAATTTAATTGAAAATTTGTGCAGATCTACCAGGAGTGGGGTTCGAACCCACGAGGACATTTGTCCATTGGATCTTAAGTCCAACGCCTTAACCACTCGGCCATCCTGGTCATGGTTTTTTGTTGATACAGTATTTTTTTCATTGATGCATTTATATTCATAAACTTCTTAAAGTCTTAACATGATATGCCAATCTCTCATTTTCCAGACTAAAAGCAAACACATTTTTACGGTTTATCTGAAAGACATTTTAAGCCAAGTTTCAGGAGTCTTAAATGGGATGAAAAAAATTAATTGATTTATACTTTTTAATGCTGCTTGTGTTAAATTTAAGAAAAAGAGCAGGAAATGCACTAAAATTTAATCATTAAAACATAAAAAAAACAAACTGCAATATTTTGCATGCTTTATCTGCACAAGGCATTTATCTTATGTATATCATTTATTTTGTATTTCAGCAGGAACCGGTTGCAGATACTTTTGATTGCTTATTAACTGAAGTCTTATTAATTACACAGAAATTAGTGCATAAGTGACATTATATAGATGTTTGGCTCCTCTAAACAACATTGATAATTCAGCACTATTTTTCATAATGCATCACAACAGCACTACTTCTGACTACTCTTCACACAGAGGATCACTTAATTTAATTGAAAATGTACCAGGAGTGGGGTTTGAACCCACGAGGACATTTGTCCATTGGATCTTAAGTCCAACGCCTTAACCACTCGGCCATCCTGGTCATGGTTTTAGGTTGATACAGTATTTTTTTCATTGATGCATTTATATTCATAAATTTAAAGTCTTAAAATGATATGCCAATCTCTCATTTTCCAGACTAAAAGCAAACACACTTTTACTGTTTACTTAAAAGACGTTCTAAGCCAAGTTTCAGGAGTCTTTTTTAGAAATGTGGTATGGGACAAAAAATTTGATTTATACTTAAAGATCTAAGAAAAAGAGCAGGAAATGCTTTAAAAAATAAAAATAACAAACTATTTTGCATGCTTTATCTGCACAAGGCATTTATCTTATGTATATCATTTATTTCATATTTCAGCAGGAACCTTATGCAGATACTTTTGATTGCTTATTAACTGAAGTCAATTACACAGAAATTAATGCATAAGTGACATATATACTGTACATGTTTGGCTCCTCTGAACAACATTTATAAGTCAGCGCTATTTTTCATAATGCATCACTTCTGACTATTTTTCACACAGAGCATTGCTTAATTTCATTAAAATTTGTGCAAATCTACCAGGAGTGGAGTTCGAACCCACGAGGACATTTGTCCATTGGATCTTAAGTCCAACGCCTTAACCACTCGGCCATCCTGGTCACCGTTTTAGGTTAATACAGTATTTTTTTTCATTGATGCATTTATATTCATAAACTTCTTAAAGTCTTAAAATGATATGCCAATCTCTCATTTTACAGACTAAAAGCAAACACACTTTTACTGTTTATTTAAAAGACGTTCTAAGCCAAGTTTCAGGAGTCTTTTTAGAAATGTGGTTTGGGACAAAAAAATTAGATTCATACTAAATAAAGATCTAAGAAAAAGAGCAGGAAATGCTTAAAAAAACTGTTTTGCATGCTTTATCTGCACAAGGCATTTATCTTATGTATTTCATTTATTTTGTATTTCAGCAGGAACCGTATGTAGATACTTTTGATTGCTTATTAACTGAAGTCTTGTTAATTACACAGAAATTAGTGCATAAGTGACATTATATAGACGTTTGGCTCCTCTAAACAACATTGATAATTCAGCACTATTTTTCATAATGCATCACAACAGCATTACTTTTGACTATTCTTCACACAGAGCATCACTTAATTTAATTGAAAATGTACCAGGAGTGGGGTTCAAACCCACGAGGACATTTGTCCATTGGATCTTAAGTCCAACGCCTTAACCACTCGGCCATCCTGGTCACCGTTTTAGGTTGATACAGTATTTTTTTTTCATTGATGCATTTATATTCATAAATTTCTTAAAGTCTTAAAATGATATGCCAATCTCTCATTTTACAGACTAAAAGCAAACACACTTTTACTGTTTATTTAAAAGACGTTCTAAGCCAAGTTTCAGGAGTCTTTTTAGAAATGTGGTATGGGACAAAAAAATTAGATTCATACTAAATAAAGATCTAAGAAAAAGAGCAGGAAATGCTTAAAAAAACTGTTTTGCATGCTTTATCTGCACAAGGCATTTATCTTATGTATTTCATTTATTTCGTATTTCAGCAGGAACCTTATGCAGATACTTTTGATTGCTTATTAACTGAAGTCTTGTCAATTACACAGAAATTAGTGCATAAGTGACATTATATACTGTACATCAGGGATCATCAAATCTGGACCTTGAGATCCATTTTCCTGCAGAGTTTAGCTCTTACCCTAATCAAACACACCTGAGCATGCTAATCAAGGTCTTCAGGATCATTAGAGAATAACAGGTAGGTGAGTGTGATCAGGGTTGGAGCTAAACTCTGCAGAGCATTGGACCTCCAGGGTAAGATTTGGGGAACCCTGCTGTACATGTTTGGCTCCTCTGAACAACATTTATAAATCAGCACTATTTTCCATAATGGATCACTTCTGACTATTTTTCACACAGAGCATTGCTTAATTTCATTGAAAATTTGCGCAAATCTACCAGGAGTGGGGTTTGAACACACGAGGACATTTGTCCATTGGATCTTAAGTCCAACGCCTTAACCACTCGGCCATCCTGGTACCACTTCCAACTGCCCCTGAGTTGGCAGTGCACTAGATCTATAAGATGGCAAGAACATTAACGCATTGGCATTTATAAACTACTTCTTAATGTCTTCCTCAGCACGTGTGTGCCAATCTCTGATTTCTCTGGCTAAAAGCAACTTTTACTGGTTATCTCAAAGATGCCAAGCACTACATATAGGGATATATTTACAAGGCACATCTCTTAAAAGCACTTTGAATGCTTTTACAGATATTTTATTGGGCTTTATAGTGTAATCTCAATTTGGAATAAAATCAAAAATATGGATAAATAAAAAACAAGAATAAAACAGAATGCGTTATGTGAATGATGTGAACTTACTTGCCTGTTAAATCTTACAAACATGAATGAGGCTAATACAATTTAAAAGCTGTGGATATTATGTCATAAAATGTCATGTTTTCAAGCTTATGTTCTCTTGGTTGAGCATTGAACTTCTAGTTCAGTAAGTGTTGATTCAGTAGCTGAGTTCAGAGTCTTTTTGAACGATTCATTTAAAAGAACCGACTCATAAGAGTCATTTGTTCTTAGAATCGTAGTATACTGATTACGCTCTTTTATCGCAAAGCTGCGTTGAGTTATAATTGAGTGTTTTCAGGACGCGATGACAAATTGTCATCACTGAACCGAACAAAACTCGCATATTTTCCTGATTATTGCTGCTGAAAATGGTCCGTTATTGTCATGTCTTGGCCTGTACTAATCGGTCGGACTGGGAAAAACATTTGGAGTAGGCCTACAATAGACTGCCAAAAGTTAGCCTATACCAAATTAAGGAGAAGAGTGCAAAAAAACTGAGGAACTAAAGGCGTTTGTGGTTGGCCAAACTGAACCAGGATTTCCAGGGCAAGAATCTTGACAACATTCGTGTTTGTTCTGATAATTTCCGGTGAGGTACTGAGGTAGGTGAAATATTAGACTAATATCTTCAATAAATGCTGCTCTTTACCACTTATTAACTGGTTAATCCTTGTCTTGCTCTCTAAATCCTTCTCTGTATGATTTAATAGCTTCCAGATGTTTTTCCGTGGTTTAGACAGCAAAAATTAGCAGAACAATGTATTGGGTAGCAGTGTTGGAGGTAACGCTTTACAAGTAGTGCAAGTTACGTAATAATATTACTTTTTAAAGTAAACTAGTAAAGTAACGCATTACTTTTTGATTGACAAGAAAATATCTGAGTTACTTTTTCAAACAAGTAACACCAGTTACCTCCCCGATTTATTGATTAAAAGCTCTCCTGTCTCCATTTTGAGAGAAATTGTGAGTAACGTTAAAATGTTACTTTAGTTCTAGAATAAATGTGAACATGCATTAATTAATCTCACTCACAAAAAACCCCAGATACAGTATTCTTCAAAATGAATAAAAACAGTTAAATTCAACGCAAACCTGCCATAATTAAATGTTAAATGATAAAAATATCCTTTATGTATTCAATCCCATTTTATTAACCGATGTCTTTGCTGCCAACCTTCGATGATCCAATTCATCCATACTAATGAGCAAAAATGACTCAAGATAATCTAACATTTGTTTTCCTTTTTTTATTGTTGAAGAGTTTTTATTTCTGCGTTCTACTGTACAGACGTGAATTTACTTTTCTCTAAGCCTGAGGCTTTTGGTGTAAAACGGCTTTTACATTTGTCAAAATTAGAACATTTTATATTAAAAACAAACAAGCAAGCCCTGTCCAGATTTAAAAAGTAACTCAAAAGTATATTTAATAATATATTATTATAACTTTATAACGTAACGCATTACTTTCCATAAAAAGTAACTAAGTAATGTAACTAGTTACTTCTTTATGGAGTAACTCAATATTTTAATGCATTATAATGCATTTAAAAGTAACTTTCTCCAACACTGTTTGTTATTATATTACCCGTGCAATATATGCTGTTGTTTAGATGCGAGTATCGCCAATATGGCCGCGCATCCGGGTAAACTGACTAAATCGTGACACAAGTGCAAACTGGATCGAGGGTAATACATTATCAGCTTTCAAATACCTATAATTATTACAATTATATGATTATATAACTATCTTTCCACTTACAATATGTAATAGAGTTGAAGTCCTAACACCTGGAAGAGACTTTTAAGTTTTATTTAAAGTGCAAACATTCACCATCAAAGCAGAAGTTTCTCTTGGTTAAAAACAGCCTATGAATTTTAAATCAGATTGCTCAGAAGTCCGTCATTTGCAGTGTCATCGTACTTCTAAATAATTTGGTGAATGCTCTATTTGTAATCTGATTAATTTTTTATACTTAATTGTTTTTTTATACTTATTATTTGTACCAGCTAAAACCTCATTAACGCATGCAGTGAGCACACGAGATTGTAATAGATTTGATCAAGCTATCTAATGTTTTTAAGCATCATTAGCAGTAATAATGATGGCAAATGTCATTTTCCTTCATCTTTCCCAGCTCCACTTATTAGCAGAATAGATAAGGGTATTAAAGGATTCCAGCATAATAAGCAAAGACTGTCTTATGTCTCTGTTTGATGTCTTTCTTTGGCTGTATATCATCACTGTGGCCCTAAACGAGAGAGCTATATTTTTCTGGTATAAACCAACCAGTCATTATGTCTGTGCAGGCTTTAAGGAGACTGCCACCATAAATGAAAGTTTTATAGGAAGGAATTACAGCAGACCGTAGAAGGCAGGTGAGGTGTGTGCAATTTGAGGTAATGCTTTATTTTGCAAGCAGTTGTCAACCACAAATTGATTTTTTTGGATTGCTAGTCATGTATTTTCCAGGTTGCATTAGTGTCATTAGAATAGGAATAGTTAATCGAAAAATGAACGTGCTGATGCTGAAAATGTACTTACTCTCAGGGCATCCAAGATGTAGATGAGTTTGTTTTTTCATGGGAACATAATTGGAGAAATATAGCATTCCATCACTTGCTCACCAATGGATCCTCTGCAGTGAATGGGTGCCGTCAGAATGAGAGTCCAAACAGATGATAAAAGCATCACAATAATCCACACCACTCCAATCCATCAATTATTGCAGAGTGATGAAATGCTACATTTCTCCAAATCTGTTCTGATAAAGAAACAAATTAATCTACATCTTTGATAGCCTGAGGATAAGTACATTTTAAGCAAACTTTAATATTTGGTTGAACTATTCCTTTAAACAGCTATTGAAGTGGTGATATTTTCTCTTCATTTAAGTCCTATTTATAGGCCACACAGACCAAGGGAAAGATCACTCAATCAGAGTCTATTGAGATGTTTTTGAATTGGTGCAATTTGAGCTTGTGCATGCTGTTATTTCTCCTCAGGACATTCAGACAGATGTTGATACCCAGACTGATCTTTCTAAAAGGGCTCTGGGGGCTCAGATCCTGAATACCAAGGCACAAGAGCTTGGAAAGTTTAGAGATGTGGACCACATCCATATAGCCTCGAGAAGGTTTGTGCAATATAAACAAACGGATACCTCTAGTGTCCTGAACTTTCCTTCAAACTGTCATGTTTTGTCAGAGAGTGTTTGGAGGCTGGCGCGGAGAAATGGACAGGACTCATAGCCATCCTTGAGGAGCTTTGGTTCTGGGTAAAGCTGAAAGATGAGGAGCTGACAAGTCAAAGGCCGACGGGAGACGATGTGCATACTTTACTGCAGAATCAAGGCTACTGTACGGTCAGTTTTGCTGTGTGTGTGTTCACAGGTTAAACTGAATAAAAAACAGTCATCGCGGATTTTAAAGGATTACTCCACTTCCAAAATAAAAATTTTCTGATCATTTACTTACCCCCATGTATTCCAAGATGTTTTATTTCTTAAGTCACAAAGAAATTATCCTCAGTGGTGCTCAATGGATTAAAGGTTAAAAATGCAGTTTTAATGCAGCTTCAAAAGGCTCTACACGATCCCAGCCAAGGAATAAGGGTCTTATCTTGCTAAATGATCGGTTATTAAAAAAAAAAAATATATATATATATAATTTATATACTTTTTAACCTCAAATGCTTGTCTTGTCTAGCTCTGCGATGCACATGTGTACTCAATGCACTCCAGTTCAATACTATGGAAGCCCAATTCCGCCACTAAATAAAGAAGGTTATTGTGACTTGTTATTTCACAATTCTGACTTTTTTCTCAGAATTGCGTGATACAAATTTGCGAATTCGAGAAATAAAGTCAGAATTCTGAGATATAAACTCGCAATTCTAAGAAATAAAGTTGCAATTGCGTGATATAAACTCGCAATTACGGGTTATAAAGTCAAAATACTGAGATATAAACGCGCAATTCTCAGAAATAAAGTAAATAAAGAAAAAATTATGAAATTTAGGAATTCTGATTTTAGAACTGGCAATTACGAGTTTATATCCCACAATTGCAAGTTATTAAGTCAGAATTCCGAGATATAAACTCGCAATTGCGGGATATTAAGTCAGAATTCCGAGATATAAACTCGCAATTCTAAGAAATAAAATCAGAATTGCGTGATATAAACATGCAATTCTGAGAAATAAAATCAGAATTGCGTGATATAAACTCGCAATTCTAAGAAATAAAATCAGAATTGCGTGATATAAACATGCAATTCTGAGAAATAAAGTCGCAATTGCGAGTTATGAAGTCAAAATACTGGGATATAAACGCACAATTCTCAGAAATAAAGTAAATAAAGAAAAAATTAATACATTTAGGAATTCTGATTTTAGAACTCACAGTTACGAGTTTATATGTTACACAGTTACGTGATATAAACATGCAATTCTGAGGAATAAAGTCGCAATTGCGTGATATAAACTCGCAATTGCGAGTTATAATGTCAAAATACTGAGATATAAACTTGCAATTTAGAGAAAGGAAGTCAGAATTGCATGATATAAACTTGCAATTCTCAGAAATAAAATCAGAATCGCGTGATGTAAACATGCAATTCTGAGAAATAAAGTCGCAATTGCTTGATATAAACTCGCAATTGCGAGTTATGAAGTCAAAATACTGAGACAAATGCACATTTCTGAAAAAGTCAGAATTGCGTGATATAAACTCGCAATTCTGAGAAAGGAAGTCAGAATTCTGAGTTATAAACTTGCAATTCTCAGAAATAAAATCAGAATTGCATGATATAAACTTGCAATTCTGAGAAATAAACTCACAATTGCGAGTTATGAAGTCAAAATACTGAGATATAAATGCACATTTCTGAAAAAGTCAGAATTGAGTGATATAAACTCGCAATTCTGAGAAATAAAATCAGAATTGCATGATATAAACTTGCCATTCTCAGAAATAAAGTCAGAATTCTGAGTTAAACTTGCAATTCTCAGAAATAAAATCAGAATTGCATTAAATAAACTTGCAATTCTGAGAAATAAACTCACAATTGCGAGTTATGAAGTCAAAATACTGAGATATAAATGCACATTTCTGAAAAAGGAAGTCAGAATTGCGTGATATAAACTCGAAATTCTGAGAAATAAAGTCAGAATTGCATGATAGATACTTGCAATTTTCAAAAATAAAGTAAATAAAGAAAAAATAAAGAAATGTTGGAATTCTGATTTTAGAACTCTCAATTACGAGTTTATATCCCGCAATTGCGAGTTAAGTTAGAATTCTGAGATATAAACTCGCAATTCTGAGAAATTAAGTCAGAATTGTGTGATATTAATTCAGAATTCAGAGATATAAACTACAATTCTGGGAATTGAGATCAGAATTGTGTGATATAAACTCGCAATTGCTAGTTATAAAATCCGAATTCTTAAATATAAACTTGCAATACTTTACAAAATGGACGATTTTGAAGTTGGAGGAGAAAATGAGATTTTGATGAGTTGAGTTTTTCCGACATATCCTAACTGTTGAATCGGAGCACACAGAGTACGCATGTGCATTGCAGAGCTAGACAAGACGAGCATTTGTGGTTAAAAAGTGTATAAATAATAATTTATTTAAGAAAATTACTGTTTGTTTTGTTAGAAAAGACCCTTCTTCCTCTGCTGGGATCATTTAGAGCCCTTTGAAGCTGCACTGTAACTGCATTTTTAACCTTCAATCTGTTGAGCACCATTGAAGTCCACTATATGGAGAAAAATTCTGCAGTGTTTTCCTCCAAAAATTGAGGAAAGACGTGAGTATCTTGGATGACATGAGGGTGAGTAAATTATCAGAAAATCTTTATTCTAGAAGTGGAGTAATCCTTTAAGGGCCATTAAACCTCACTAGGAATGAGAGTTAAATGCTAGTCGTATCTTTTATACATAATGTGTTATAATTTTCCACTTTGTACGCAGTACCTCCTCCTGTGCACAGATTTTTGCCTTTTTAAACAGGCATTTCACAGTCCTTCGATAATACAGACGTTTCTACTTTAATAAAAGGATACAATACAAAATAATTAAACCCCTTGATTACTGTTCCTCAAACAGAAGCTGTGCTATCATTTTGTTTGTTATTGCTCTGCTGAATTATTGATGTCCTTTAGATGCACAGCACTGTTTATCATGGCTGTTTATTGTATTTACCGCATTAAAACATTGCATTATTTACATCAGTTGCAATAAGTCTGTCTTGACAAACAGAGCTCGAATAATAATAGCGCTAAACAAAATGGTGATTGAATTAAACATTTTTACAGTAAAGTACCTCATTTATTTCACATATCAATTTTTTATATCATTATTGCATGTGATTTGTTGGTGATATTATCTCGCTTTATCAGTAAAAAAACACACTGAATTAATCAAAAGGTTTTTTTTTCTTCTTCCTTCTGGTTCAACGATTTTGCTCCTCAATTTGTCACTTTCTGCTCAGCTGATGTTTGGGTTTATACATTGCTTTCTGATTGCTTTTTGAGTAATTATATTTCCAATTTCACCACCTTTAAATCTGGAATGAGATGTAATGAATGTCTAGGTTTATCTGTGTGATTTAGTTTAAATGTCACACCTCTGCATCTTTAATGTGTTGTTCGACACAGGCATTGCACAGCGAGTTGATTGGACGGAGGCAGGATGTGAATCAGATGTGTCTGTCTCTGGCTGTTCAACCTACAACAATGGAGGTCCAAAGCAATATAGAGATGTCTGCAGGTGAGAGACTGTTAGTTTGCATCCTCCCAGAGGAACATTTTTTTTTTTCTCTCTCTTTCATAGCACAGGAGTTTTCAGTTATGTTTTAAATAAGTATCAGCACACGCTGTGGATAACAAAGCTCAGATCATTTGGTCTTGGGAGAATTTGATAAGAAATCCCTGAGTTTGCACTGAAATCTTTTGATTGCAGGCTTTGATGTCTTGGCAAATCTCAGCACATTTTTCAGACATTGTTAGGATTTCTTTTGAAACTCTGGAGGGGGCAGATGTGAGATTAATGGGGTCGTTTTCTCAGGAGAAACTTCTGAGAAGCAGGAGACTTAAACAAAAATTAATTTACTCCTATTAGTGTGTAGGAGAGATGATTCACAAGTGATCTTATATGAGGTTTTTCTTTTATATAGACATGCATTTTCTTTTATAAAAGTGTTTTATACAACATGAAATGCACAACATTTTATGTGTATATACACTGCCGTTCAAAAGTTTTGGGGTCAGTATAATTTCTCATTTTACATTTTTAATAATTAAATGTAAAAGGTAAATGTTCAGCAGCCATTTAATCACACTATTCAAAAGTTTGAAATATGAAATATTTTTTAATGTTTATGAAATAAAGTATTTTACTTACCAAAGTTGCATTTATTTAATCAAAAACACAGTAAAAAGCTATTTTCTATTTCAGTATATTTTAAAATGCAATTTATTTCTGACACAAAGCTGAGTTTTCAGCATCATTACTCCAGTTTTTAGTGTCGTGATCCTTCAGAAATCATTCTAATATGTTGCTCGAGAAATATTTAGTATTATTGTAAATGTTGAAAATGGTTATGCTGCTAATATTTTTTGTGAAAACCATGATATATTTTTTTACAGAATTTTTGATAGTCATTACTGTCATTTTTGTTCAATTTAATGCATTATTGTTGCAGAATAAAAGTATTTATTTTAAATCTTACTGGCCTTAAACCTTTAAATGGTAGCGTGCATTAAAATCACACTTTTCTCTGTTAAACACACTTTTTTGCAGTGATAAATTTCACCTATCAGTCTGGTTTTGTCCTCAATTGTCTGTTTCTATTAAAGATGCCACCAGGTGTCAAATTTTATGTGTATTGTCTTTCTGATGTAAATGGTCTTCTCCTGGATTCGAACACTAATTTTTTATTACTCCTCTCATTTCTGGAGGTCATAGTTTTCGTCTATAGCGTCGTTGCTGCTTGATTTATGTGTCTCTGTAATGGCTCAGTGGACACAATAAACCTTATAGGACACAAAGTGAAAAGTGAGAGAGTGCTGAAGGGGACGGATGTAAATCTGAGCTGGATTTATAGCAGCTGATCGCAGTGGAAAGATTAGATTCCAGAGTAAAGAGGCATGGTAAGTGCTGGTCCACAGTGAAACTACTAAAATATTCAGTCCTGTAAAACCCAGTCTATGTGTCTCTGACATGAACAAATAAATATGAGCAGATACTCTTTTTAAAGTATCCAACACTGAAGCTAAGCAATTAAATAATTTACTATCCCGTTATAAAACAGAACAGTTTTATAACACAAATTAAAAAACAATCACAATTACACTGAAGTAATCGCACTAGAAACAATTTAGCTTTCCAAAGCTACATATAAGACAAGACAGAGATAAGTTTAAGACGAACCAACTCACTAATCTGAATCGGACTTTCCGAAGTTAAGTGTAAGAGAGTAATAGTTTAAATCGAACCGATTCACTAGAATAAATTGGACTTCCACAGCTACTTATGCGAGAGAATCGTTAAGGACAAACCAAATCACTGGAATGAATCATACTTTACAAAGCTATAATAATTAGAGGGGATCCTTTTGTACGAACCGATTCAGAATATACGTGAGAATCCTTTAGAACGGATATGCAACGAATTTGGACTTTCAAAAGAGTGGTCCGTTAAGACGAGCCGACTCACTAGACTGAATCGGACTTCTACAGCTACTTATGAGAGAGAATCCTTAAGGATGAACCGAATCACTGGAATGAATCGTACTTTCCAAAGCTACGTAATTGACGGGATCCTTTTGTACGAGCCGATTCAGTATATACGCCAGAATCGTTTAGAACGAACCAATTCACTACAATAAATTGGACTTTCAAAAGCTTCATGTGGGAGAGAGGTCCGCTAAGATGAACCGATTTACTAGACTGGATCGAAATTTCTAAAGCTGCTTATGAGAGAGAATCGTTTAGACCAAACCGATTAACTAGAATTACCCCGACTTCCACAGCTACTTATGAGAGAGAATCGTTAAGGACTAACCGAATCACTGGAATGAATCGTACTTTCCAAGCTACATAATACGTGAGAATCGTTTAGAACAAACTGATTTACCAGAATGAATTGGACTTTCAAAAGCTTCATATGAGAGAGAGTTCCGTTAAGACGAATGTCTCAGTACTCTCTGTGCTCCCTGTACTTTCCAAATTGACTTATAAAAGAGAATCGTTTAGGCAGAACCGATTAACTTGAATGAAACTTCCACAGCTACTTATAAGAGAATCGTTGAGGACGAACCGAATCATTAATCGCAATTTTTCAATGCTACATATGATAGAGGGGATCCTTTTGGACAAAACGATTCAGGAGAAATGTGAGTATCGTTTAGAATTACCCGATTCACTACACTGAATTGGACTTTCAAAAGCTTCATAGGGGAGATAAGTCCATTAAGACGGACTCGCTATACTGAATGGAACTTTCCATAGATAGTTATAGAGAGAATCGTTTAGACCGAACCAATATGAACTAGAATGAATCGGACTTCCAGTTATTTATGAGCGAGAAACGTCAAGGACGACCCGAATCATTGGAATTAATCGTACTTTGCAAAGCCAACATACACAGAAGGGATCCTTTTTGTACAGACCAATTCAGTAGACATGTGAGAATCGTTTAGAGCGAACTAATTCACTGCAATAAATTGGATTTATAAGATTCATATGAGAGAAAGGTCCGTTAAGACTTTCCGAAGCTACTTATTAGGCTGAACCGATTAACTAGAAAGAATCGGACGTCCACAGCTACTTATGAGAGAGAATCATTAAGGACGAATGAATTGTACCGAAAGCTACATGATAGAGGGCATCCTTTTGTACGAACCGATTCAGTAGAATGAATCAGAATAACCACCAGCGCTTGAGTGTTTGTTTACCCCAGATCACTCAGTAAAGTTGTGTGCAATACAAATGTGACTAAAACAGCGATATCCTTTTGTGCTTCGTCGCTAACCTATCTTGAAGTTGGTTGAACTTATTGTCTACAACTATAATGTGGAAATCTGTAATAATGTTCAGAACGTCATGGTTATCGTGGTCTTTAAATGTCACCATGGTGTGCAGAAACAGATCGCAAAAAGCTACGTCGGGGTTGAATAATCACTCAAAATGAGATGAAACGATGACGTAGAACGTCTCTTTTGAGGTTATTTGACAGAAAGCTGCTTTTAACTTTCAGTAGAGACAGTCCAGGAGGAGAAGATTCGTCAGCTGGCTCAAGCGGTTCAGGACCAGGCCATTGAGGTTCAGCAGCACTGGGAGCGCTTCAGTGCTCAGGCCGCCAGCTGGCAGCACGAACTTGACTGGGCTCTGGGGAAACTTCAGGATCTCCAACATGCCATGAACCAACTGGACCTTGGCTTGGCTGAGATGGAGGATGAGAGCTGGCACTCTGAGGAACACAGCATGGTCAACTGTGTGCTGGAGAACGTGGAAAATATCGTGAGTTCAAATAAAAAATATGGCGACACTTTAAAATGAGGCACTCTTAGTTAAATAAATGTAACTTATCATGAGTAACTACTATATTACATTTATTAAGATTAATAATAATAAAAAAAAAGATTAATAAATGTTTTAGAAAAACTTTTCATCTGATAACTTTTTTTTAAAGTGTTACCAAAATTCATTTTATTTTATTTTTGTTGAATGATTAGCCTATACTTTATATAGTCTTCAGTTTATTTCAGATTGACCTCCACAGACGTAGAACTCTATTATACACTTGGAAATGTCACAGGAAGCTCATCTCTCATGTCTCAAGTGATGAGTTTTCTTTGTAATTTTATCCTTGAATAGAATAAGGCAGGTCCAGTGAAAGATCTGACTCAGATTTGACTGTACAAGGGCATTTCAATAAATATGGTAGAATGGCGTCTTATGTGGGTTAAATGCATCTGTTTGATTGAATCAGTCTGCCAGGTCAGGTAGAGGACTGCGTACGCACAAGGCCATCAAACCGTGCTGCCTATTTATCATTCAATGTCAAACATCAGGGTTAAGATGGAGTTACGTTGGATAAACTCTGAGATGTGCAGTAATGGGCACAACACTATATGAAATACATACAGACTCTTTAAGCTGTATGTATGCATGATCATGCTAAATTTATTCATCTAAACATATTTGAAGAAATTCAGCATCACTTACTCTCCAATGGATACTCTGCAGTGAATGGGTGCCGTCAGAATGAAAGTCCAAACAGCTAAGTAAAACATCACAATAATCCACAGGTAATCCACACCATATTAGTCCATCAATTAAAGCTGCATGTTCATGATTAAGACATTTGTAACTTCAAGTTCCTTATCCAAATTATTGCTTCCTTCAGTGGAAAAGAAATCTTGTCTGAATTAGGAGAGAAATATGCACAGATCAAGCACTGTTTACAAGGGAAAACAGCCCACAATACACTTTATTGCCTAATGTATTAGGACACCCCCTTCTAATGAACTGATTTGACTACTTTAATTATTTCCATGAGTACAAATCTTAATGTTTAAGCATACAATGATATTCTAGGGAATTGTGTGCTTCTAATTTTATAGCAACATTTTGGACAGGGCCCTTTTCTATTCTAACATGACAATGCATCTGTGTATAAGGCAAAGTTCTAAAAGAAATGATTAAGTCAATGTGGAAGAACTTGACTGGTCTGCATAAAGCAAAGTCCTATTCCCAGCTGAACACCTCTGGTGTGACTTTAAATGCAGACCTTGAGCCAAAAACTCATTACCAAACACCAATGACTTGTACATATGGGTACAGTCATTTTAGACACTTCCAAAACTGTTGCAACAGAGATAAAAAATAAAAAATTTAAATACATAAATTATGTTTACATCTTGCCACAGTTTTGAAAGTGCCTTTTTCTGTTCTAAAGAAGGGGGTGTCCAATAATTTTGTCCATATAGTGTATGTACAAGTCATTGGTTTTTGGTTTTGAGGTTTTTGGCACAAGGTCTGCATTTAAAGTCACACCAGAGGTGTTCAGCAGCTGTTATAAGGACTTTGCTTTATGTTCTCGCACAAGAACTGAATCAATAATTTCTTTTTGAACCTCGCCTTTATACACAGAGGCATGGTCCTGTTAGAATAGAAAAGGGTCCCGTCCAAACTGTTACAAACTACAAAATTAGAAGCACACAATCCGTTAGAAATATTATTATATGCTTAAACGTTAAGATTTATACTCATGGGATTTACTAAAATAATCAACCTGTTCACTGAAAGGGGGTGTTCAAATACTTTTGGCAATACAGTGTAGTTTTAAAACAAATATGTTGGTGGATTTTAATGTGAGAGGACAACAGGGGATGGACTTTTTGACTGGATGAAGCATTATTATTATGAATTACAGACTTTTTTGGCCACAAGCGATGGTTTAAAGTTAAAACGTTTTAATGGATACATTTCTTACAAGATGTTAATTGATGGGCTGGGGCCGTGTGGATTACTTGTGGGTTATTGTGATGTTTTTATCAACTGTTTGGACTCTCAGACTGAAAAGTGTGTTTTTAAAGTTTTAAAGATTTCAAAACGATTTGCGTTTACATATGTCCGCGAAACTGCCAAAAACTCTGTATGCTATGTATGCCAGGTCAGTAGTTGGTGCGCTGTTTGTTTGCGTTTGCCTTTAAAATCATCACCAACTGCGCATGTCTACATACCTAACACATAGTATGCATCCACATGACGTCACCGTTTTTAAAGATTCCTGTATTGGGTGTTTACACAGAAATTATAATGTTTTCAAAAACTTCCACTATGCGTTTTCAGTCCCCAAAATGTGTAAACCAACAGGCAAAATGCCTAAAAAGTTTCCTATTTTGGCTAAAAACGACGGCTTCTGACGGCACCCATTCACTGCAGTGCATCTGTTGGTGAGCAAGAGATGCAATGCTACATTTATCCAAATCTGTCCAGATGAAAAAACAAACTCATCTACATCTTGGATGGCCTGAGGGTGAGTAAATTTTAAGCAGGTTCTCATTTTGGGGTAAACTTTCTTTAAATCAGGCATTCGCACAAAACTGCCCTACAAAGCAAAAAGGCAGTAACTGCATTTTTGGTCAAAAATGAGTTATTATCATTTTCATGACATTCTTATCTCAAATGTGTGTGATTTTGCGGCATCCTCATGGGACGGTTTTAACATTGGATAACAGGCTGAATGACAGGATAACTTTAAAGTCATTTTTCTCAGTTCTGCACTCGGCGTAGTTACTTCCTTTTTGCTTTGTAGGGCAGAATAAAGGTCAAAATTTTAGATTATTTCACACTTCCAATTTAGAATATTTCTTACTAGCCCACATAATAGCTATAAAGATGCCAATTTGTGCCACGTGGGCAACAGATCATTTGAGCTGTCTGGTATCACACTCTGAAGTGCTCTTAAGATGCATTCAAACCCCAGCGCTGACCTTGAAGAATCGATTATTTTTAATCATGCATTAGGATCACTCCAGCCACACGGAGTCTAGTTTGTTTTTGATTGCTCCTTTATCCCGTGGCTTGACGAGTGTGTGTCTGTCATGTTGTTTTGAGGATCCTGTGGGCAAAAATATTGACCCTTTGTATCGATCTGGGCAGCTGGAGAACATAGATAATTAAGCTGCTACCTGCCCAATGACACTCTTGGGCCTTGTTTCACCCAAACTCCTCATCAAACCACAGTCAGGCTGCTGCTAAATCTTTTTTGGAGCTCGATCAACAACATTTTTCACCCAAAGTGAGCATCTCGGGATTTAACGTAATAGTTATATTAATATAACCGAAAGAGGTGCACCATTTGTGCTTTTGGGATGTGGCATTGTCTGTCACACAAGATGAAAAGGGCACTCATTATATTTTGGCAGAGATGTGTCTCCACAGACTTTTGAAGGCAGGCGTGTTGGATAATGAGCATCTGGTCATTTCAGAAGTGAAGTACCAGCGACTTCTTTCTCATATTCTCAGAACAATGTCTTTATTTTCTTCAGACTGCCCCCTGCTTAGTCATCTCATAGGATGAAAAAGCCTTTAAAGCACTGTAATTTCCCTCTGATCTGAGCTATCATTATGTCTCCATTGGGGGGGTTCTGTTTCGATCAGCACATTACGCTCTGATAGCACAGTAAGATGTTAGGCATCATTTTTTATCTTTCCATATGGTGTAGTCATAATCTTTCATTTTTTAATTTTTCAAAATCTTATCAGGGGATTGTCGGTAATCAGCACCAGCAGTCGCAATGCTCTCAAATGGACAAGAAACATTTCTCCCATGAATTCTTATCTGGTAAGTTGGGCAAACATTTTTAAGCATTTGTTAGTATTCCCATAGTCATGGAAAAACTTATGACTTAATAAAAAGTAATTGTTAAGTAATTTCTGTGCTGAATAGGTATACAATACCATTCAAAAGTTTGGGGTCCGTCAGATTTTACTTTTTAAATTTTTACCAAGAATGCATTTAATTGATTAAAAGTGATAGTAAAACAATTTCAAATAAATGCTGTTCCTTTGAGCTTTATATTAATCAAAGAATCCTGAAAAGATGTGTCCTGATAAACTGAATAAGCTGAATAAATAAGCTTTCCGTTGATGTATGGTTTGTTAGGAAAGGACAATATTTGTCTGAGGGTGCAAAAAAATCTGAATATTTAGGAAAATAGCCTTTAAAGTTGTCTAAATTAAGTTCTTAGCAATGCAAATGTATTGATATATTTATAGTAGGAAATTTACAAAATATCTTCATGGAACATGGTCTTTGAATATCCTAATGATTGTTGGCATAAAAGAAAAATCAATCATTTTGACTCATACAACGTATTTTTTGGCTATTGCTACAAATATATCTGTGTTACTTTAGACTGGTTTTGTGGTCCAGGGTCACAAATATGAAGCTGCACAACTGTTTTCAACATTGATAATAATCAGAAATGTTTTTCATGAAATTTCAAATGGATCATGACACTAAAGATTAAGTAAAATTCAGCTTTTCATCACAGAAATCAATTACATTTTACAGTATTTTTAAATGGAAAACAGTTATTTTAAATTGTAATATTATTTCACAATATTTATTATTTAATTGTGTTTTTGGTCAAATATAAATTCATTCTGGTGAGCGCAACAGAGTATGGACTTTTTTCAAAAACATAAAAAAATCTTACAGAACCCAAACTTTTGAACACTTTAGTATTTCATCAGCTAGAAATTGCTGTTCATTTATTTTCTTAAAAATCCTTATCTCTGCAACTGGAAACAGCTGAAAAAGTCATGAAAAATCATTGTTTAGAAAAGCAAGAAAACTTAAATTTGTCTCAAATACTTTTTTCCACTGTACAATAAAAACCATACTGCTTGAAAGTTATTCAGACGTCATGACTTTATCTTTAAAACCTTCTGTCTCCCAACCAGTTTCCGTTCAGTTCCCATGGCAAAGAGCTGTTTTTCATAACGGCGTTCCTTATTATATCAAGTGAGTTTTGTTTCATACATTCTAATCTCTGCTATGACACATCAAGCTCTTCATGTGATTTCCCATGTGTTCAGTTTAGCATCAGAATGAAGTAATTCAACAAATTTTAATCTAGTTGCAGTCACCCTTACTAAAATGTATTAGATTCATTTCCTTCAGAAACCTTCTAATATGCTGATTTGCTGCACAAGAAACATTTCATATTATAATAACTGATGAAAACAGTTGACACTTAATATTTTTTTTAATCTTTGATGAATAAAAAGTTCAAAAGAACATCATTTGTAACATCATAAATAACTTCAATATCACTTTTGATCAATTTAATGCATACTTACAGAATAAAAGTATCGATTTCTTACAAATAAGTGAGAAACTCTACAGAACTTTGTCAGTTTTATTCTTATGCTTGACAGATACCTAAATACATTTTCCATGGTACATTCCTTTAAGGTGAACTTATGTTAATTATTATTAATTATCTTTCAGCCATGAGCAGCAGACCACCTCGTGGGATCATCCGAAGATGACACAGCTATTTCAGTCAATGGGTTTGTTCTTTTACCTGTCAGTCAATGTTAAGTGTTCTGTCTTTCTTTCTATGTACAGTTGAAGTCAAAAGTTTACATACTGTACCCCTTTCAGAATCTGCAAAATGTTAATTATTTTACCAAAATAAGAGGGATCATACATAATGCATGTTATTGTTTATTTAGTACTTACCTGAATAAGATATTTAATGTAAAAGATTTTTATATATATACTCCACTAGAAAAATTATTGTTGAATTTATAAAAATTACCCTGTTCAAAAATGGATGTCCCCTTGATTCTTAATACTGTTGTCACCTGAATGATCCACAGCTGTGTTTTTTTGTTTAGTAACAGTAGTTCAACAGTCCCTTGTTTGTCCTGAACAGTTAAAATGCCTGCTGTTCCACAAATTCTTTGGTTTACCAGCATTTTTGTGTGTTTGAACCCTTTCCAACAATGACTGTATGATTTTGAGATGCATCTTTTCATCTTTTCCCTTCAACTGAGGGACTCATATGCAGCTATTACAGAAGGTTCAAACGCTCACTGATGCTCCAGAAGGAAACAAAATGCATTAAGAGCTGGGGGTAAAAACTTTTGAACAGAATAGAGATGTGTACATTTTTCTTATTTTGCCTAAATGTCATATTTTTTTTTTATTTAGTACTGCCTTACATTTACCCTGATCTTAAAATGCCAAAATTATCCTCAGTGTGAAAAAGTGGATCGAAAAATCATTGTTGGAAAGGGTTCAAATACACACAAATGCTGGAAAACCAAAGAATTTGTGGGACCTGAAGGATTTTTCTGAAGAACAGCAGGCAGTTCAGGACAAACAAGGGACTCATGAATAACTATCACTAAACAAAAAAACACAGCTGTGTTTGAATCAACTTTTAAACAGGGTCCTTTTTATAAATTCAGCTATTATTTTCTCTTGTGGACTATATGTAAACATCTTATGGGGAATATCTTATTCAGGTCAGTACTAAATAAACAATAACATGCATTTTATATGATTCCTCTTATATTGGTAAAGTAATTAACATTTTGCACAAATGCTGAAAGGGGGGGTGTTAACTTTTGACCTCAACTTTAATATACTTAATATTCAAAATGTGCGTTTTCAATGCTTGCATTTTGCTCTTTATTTGAATTTGAGAACTAGGACATTTCTTATTAATAATATTCACATCCAACCTTTATGTTTTACCCTCAATGCGCAGCTGATCTGAGCCATGTGCGTTTCTCCGCTTACCGCACAGCGATGAAGAGCCGCCGGCTTCAGAAAGCCCTTTGCTGTGAGTGATAACTTATCAATTAAGTCTTATACTTCTTACTTTCCTAAAAAAAAAAATCCGTAGTTCTTCTGTGGGGGGATTTTGTACCAAATACTACATTTGTTTGGACATAAATCATTGCGTTGCAAATTACCGTCAATGTGAAAAATCGCTCGCCCCTTCTCATTCGAAATGACTGGAGGAAGTAATAAACAGATTACTGCAGAAGACAATTTTAACCACGCAATCTCGAGCTCTATCTGCTAATTTTGTCAGGACGTTTCTGGTACACTAACTCTGAGCCTTTGATCTGCAGTAGGAGTTTCGAGAGCATTAGAGCCTCCCGCTGACAACATTAGTTCAGTACAAGCTGTGCAGAAATAGCCTTCAGTCAGGTTAGCCGGGTGGTGTTTTTGGTAACAGGCAGCAGCTGCTTTTTTGCCTCATATCTCCGGACGTGGGTAACGTTGAGAAAGGCTAGTTGTTGAAACGTATAATTGGTTGCAAATCTGATGAATGCTGATAAGAAATATAATTTTTTGCTGCCTTTTCAGTTGGGAATTTTCATTACACGCCAACGGATGAGTTACGCTCTGGTGACTTTCATTAAAATGCGCTGAATGGAATTCATTGTGGAGACAGAAATGAGTGGAGATGAAATCTGTCTGTCTGTTTCAGTGGACCTTTTGGAGCTCGGCATCGCCCAGAGTGTCTTTGATCAACATAAACTCACGCATAATGGCCAGCTACTGGAGATTCCAGGCATCATAAACTGTCTCTGCACAATCTACCGTGAACTTCAGCAGGTGCATCCGGATCTGGTTAATGTGCCTTTATGCGTGGATCTGTGTCTCAATTGGCTGCTAAAAGTCTATGACAGGTCTGTATGGGTCTTATCTTTATTACAGTGGCCCTTAAAGAAGAAGTTCACTTCCAGAATGAATTTATCCACCCCCATGTCATCAAAGATGTTCACGTCTTTCTGTCTTTACTCGAAAAGAAATTAAGGTTTTTGAGGAAAACATTACAGGATTTTTTTCCATATAGTAGACTTCAGTGGTGGCCAACAGCTTGAAGGTCCAAATTGTAGTTTCAGTGCAGCTTCAAAGGGCTCTACACAATCCCAGCCGAGGAATAAGGGTCTTATCTAGTGGTTATTTTCTAAGAAAAATACAAATTTATATGCTTTTTAACCACAAATGCTCATGCACCTATGACGTATGCAGAAGTACAGATCAACTGTTTACAAAGCAAACCTGCAAAAAAAGGCAAACAGCCTAAACCTTGGATAATTCTGAAGTTGGAGGAGAAAATGAAATGGAATTTTTCACCTAAGTACACAGCTGAAGAACTAACCACGTGTGACATTTCCAGCATACGCATAGCAGAGCTAGAGCAAGATGATCTTATATTTTTTTAAAGAAAACCACAGATCGTTTTGCTAGATAAGACTCTTATTCCTCGGCTGGGATCGTGTAGAGCCTTTTGAAGCTGAATTGAAACTGCAGTTTGGACCTTCAACCCATTTGGTACCATTGAAGTCCAATATATTGAGAAAAATCCTGAAATGTTTTCCTCAAAAACTTAAATTCTTTGCAACTGAAGAAAGAAAGACATGAACATCTTGGAATTCCACTCAAAAGGAATGAAAACTAGCTCAATTTTGCTCTGTCCAATCACAGCTGACAGCAGCTTTATTTTATTAATGCCCTTTAAAATATACATTTAGATTTTATTTATTCTATGTTTTTAATCTTAGCAAGACTTGTTTATATGTATAATGTGCATATGAAATTATTTAACCTGTATTTTCTTTTTTCCTTATACCTTTTCTTTCATTTTAATTTACAGCACTTTTTATATATTTAAAAAAAAAATTCAGCACCTTTTAATAACAAAATGTAAAATTAGGGCGGATATGTACAGAAATAATTAGGATTTTTTTCCCATGTCATATCAATATTTATTATTGTTATTATTAAATTTTGTTCATAAATTCTTTCCAGCCAACTTTTAATTTATGGCCCCATGAAATTCATTTAATGTTCCAGCCACTTTATTTTTCCATAGATTCTGTTTTCCATTTAATTTATTTTGTATGATTTTTACAAATTTATCATAAAAAATCCTGTCTTAAAACTTAAAAAATTTAATCAATCTTTTAAAATATATAATATATATAAAACATTTTTATTCTTGTCAACTAAGATGATGCATGACAAAACTGTATGTTTGATATTAAAACAAGGATGGAAAACATTTGGGTTGAATGATGTACAAATACGGAAATCTGAAATTTTTCCCATGACTGCATTTTCAAAATGGCCCAATTGTGTGGGAAAACCGCAACCCTGGAAACACTGTTGGCAGTGCATTTCTTCTTTAAACACTTAAAGGAATAGTTCACCCAAAAATGAAAATTTGCTGAAAAATGTACTCAACCTCAGGCCATCTTAGATGTAGATGAGTTTGATTTTCAGAACAGATTTGAAGAAATGTAGCATTAAATCACTTGTTCACCAATGAATCCTCTGCAGTGAATGGGTGCCGTCAGAATGAGAGTCCAGACAGCTGATAAAAAAAGCATCACAATAATCCACAAATAATCGACACCACTCCAGTCCATCAGTTAATGTCTTGTGAAGACAAAATCTCTCTTGATTTTATCTTTATAATAAACAAATCCACCATTAAGGTGTTTTGGCAAATAAACCTTTGTGTCTGGCCAAAATGGGATTACATAATCAATAATAAAGCTTCTTCCAGTGAAAAAGTCCATCTCCGTTTGTCCTCTTACATCAAAATCCACCAACATATTTGTTTTTATGAAAAAAAAAAAAGTGGTTTGAAGTGATTTGTTCATTAAAAACACACTCTTTTTAGATTACTTGTGGACTATTATGATGTTTTTCTCAGCTGCTTGGATTCTCATTCTGACGGCACCCGTTCACTGCAGCGAAGCAAGTGATGTGATGCTGATAATCACACAAAAAGAATATTTAGTTTAAAAAGATGAAAAAATAGATATACGGTTTAAAAACAAGGTAAAAAGTAACACTTTTTGTCAAAGTTTTAAATAGTTTTTGCATAATGCAAAGACATTTACACAATTTTTAATCATAATAAATTCTTTAGTAGTTTTTTTTTTGCATAGGACAGTCTCCTTTGTAATGGTTGTTCTCATACATATTTGATGTAATGCTTTGTTAATTTAATTTTGCAGTCCTACAGCAATATTTCTATTTTTGCCAAGGGGACAAACTGACGCTAAACTGTTTAGTAAAGACATAACCAATGTTATTCCCCAAGATAATGCACATTTAAAATATAATAAGTAATTTCTGCATTGCATCAGTATAAGTGTAGCCAGAAGGTTGAACCAGAATTCAGTGTGTTGTTGCTTTGTCTGCACAATTTTCAAAGACGAATAGCAAAGTAGCTAGAACTGGAAAGTATTTTAATATCCAAAACAGTGAAAAACCCTGTTGAGATTGAATTAGTCTCTTGCTGTCTTTATTTTCTTTTAATAGTGACAGAAGTGGAAAAGTTCAAGTGTTGTCCATGAAGATTGGCTTGTTTTCTCTTTCGAAAGGACCTCTGAAGGACAAGTACAAATGCAAGTACATATTCAATTGATATTGAATATATGTGGCATAAAATATTCTATCCTGCTCTCAAATTATAAACAAATTAAGTTATGTTGTGAAACCTTCTTTCTTTCGCTTTCACTGCAAACTGTGATTTCAGTGTCTCAGACTGACTGGGAATTGAATGCAACACTGTCCTTGCTGTGGCTCTTACAAGGACATTTATAAATTGGATCTTAAGTCTAAAATCTAAACCGCTCACCCTCCTGGTCTCTTCTTTGGGTTTTATTTCTTCTGTCCTCCACAGATCTGTTCGCTCAGGTGGCCGGCGCTGTGGGCGTCTGTAACCAGAGGCAGCTGGCGTTATTGCTGCGCAACAGTATCCAAATCCCACACCAGCTTGGGGAGGCCGCAGCATTCGGAGGGAGTAACATGGAGCCCAGTGTCCGTAGCTGCTTTCAATATGTGAGTTAACACTGCCTGCAGGTTAAAAAAAAAAAAATATAATAATAATAACAAATAAAGATCTACAAGTATCCTGAGAACTAGTGTTATGTCAGCGTTGTTTATATACTGTTGTAGTTTTCGTAATATTTTGAATTAGCTTTTACTTTTTAATAATGTTTAATTTGTAGTAATGTTATGCGCTTTTTTGTTAATTTTAGTTATGATTTATTTTCTATTTAATTCTAGCTAGTTATTTTGGTGTTTTTTTAGTTTAGTTTTTAGTTTTTATTTTCTTTTATTTATTTTCAGTTATTTTAGTGCTTCAAATGAAATGTATTTCATTATGTTGACCAGGCAACTTATTTTCATTTGAAGTTTTTATTATTATAGTTTTATTATTTTAAATTAGCTTTTATTTTTATATTTTCAGTTATTCTTTTAATTTTAGTTTAATTTTTGTGCATTTTATGTGCCTTTGTCATATTTATTAGTTTTTTAAATGTATTATTTTTGAGATTTAATTTACTTGAGTTTTATTTTTAGTTCTGATTTATGTTTTATTCTAGCTAGTTTTTTTTTAGTGCTTCAACATAAACTTATTTTAGTGAATTGCCAAAACACTGAGATCAAATTCAGGTCAAATGGAGTCTGATTTTTCTTATTAGAACCATTTTTGTATTATTTATAGACTTATAATTATAATTTTTTACATTTTTTAAATATTTTTAAAATATTTAAAAAATATATTTTTTTTTTTCTTAGAATTTTTTTTCATTTACCTTTATTTTAATTTTTCATTTTAATTAAATTTTTAGTAATTTTGTTATGTGATTTGGCCATTTTTATAAGTTTGTTTTTAAATATTACTATTTACATTTAATTTTTTTAATTTTATTTCAGATTTACTTCTCTTTTTTTTTTTTTGTTAGTGCTTCAACCTAAACTTATTTCATTAAGTTGACAAGACAACTTATTTCCAAAGTTTTATTATTAAAATAGTTTTTTAAAAACTATTACAGTTTTATTAATATTTTATATTTATAAACTTTTATTTTTATATTTTCAGTTATTATTTTAATTGTAGTTGTTATTTTAGTTTAGTTAGTTTTTGAGTACATCAACGTAAACTTATTTCATTAACTTGACTAGGGAACTTATTTTCATTTAAGTTTAAGTACTATTATAGTGTAATGAATATTTTTAATATTTTTAATTTTATTTTTTATATTTTTTTAGTTATTATTTTAATTTTAGTTTACATTTTAGTAATTTTATTTTAACTATTAACTATTTTAACTTTTGTTTTGTAAGTCCTGATTTATGTTTTATTTAATTTCAGCCAGTCATTTTAATTTCATTTAAAGTTTTTTTGTTGTCTAATATTTGGATTTTATTTTATTTTAGCTTTATTTCAATTAACAAAATATTTTAATAGTTTTAGTTTTAATTAATAAACTTTCCAAGAGCAAGTCTAGACATGCGCACTCAAATTTGTCCAAGAACGAATAATCTACACAAACAGATTTTCAATACACATCTTTGAGAAACATCTGAGCAATAAATAGTTTCTCCATTTTTCTGTTGGACCTCATTATATAACCAAAACAAAATCCCTACTTTATTTACTAAGGGAGTTAAAAAAACATAAGTGTGCATTAAAAAAGTGTGTTTAACAAAAAATCTGACATGCAAATCAATAAACAGCATTCTGTGATACATAATTCAGGTGTGTGAGACATTACATATTCCTAAAGGGAGCTGGCAAACGAATGCCCAGACTTGTTTATTTGGGAAAAGGGGCTCATCATTACACATCACTGAGTTTTGACATATAAATAAATGATGAGCTCAGTCATAAGAGTGGCAGGCCTGCCAGGGGATTTACATCGCCACTTTCAGACGCTTAGCGCTCGGTCCGACAGCTGACGCACAAGCTACCGAGAGATATTTAAATGAAATCCACTTGATTTGTGCGAACGCATTCCCATAATATCGCATGATGGAGTGCTTTACGATGTGAACCACATCCGCCGGTATAATGGAGTATTTATAAATCCGTTCAGCTCTCCTGAAAGCCGCCCTGGACGGAGCCCGCTTCGCTGTTTTACTCGGGTCGCAGTGGAGCTCTTTTCATTTAATGTTGCATGTAATGAAAGACTCTTGATAGTCCTACCCTAACTGGCCTGCTGTAATTGATTCATAACAGTAGTAGCAGATTTAATGTCACGAGGGAGACACAAATGACCACAATTGGCCCCATTTGCTTCACTTCAAAATTACTAATGGATCCCTTGCCCTCGGGCTAATAAGGTTGTGATGGGATATTATAGCTTTTGGGTTGTAGTCGAATACGCTTCTGAAATGATAAATAGACCATCCGAGTGCTTTTAGACTCAGACAGCTCCATTATAGTGTGTCACGCAGCGCATTGCAGTTATGAATGAGGGGCTTGTCTGTCGTCTGGGCTTTCAGGTGGGCCGTGAAGACGTGATCGAGCTGCAGCAGTTTGTGGACTGGATGCATCTGGAGCCGCAGTCCATGGTTTGGTTACCTGTGCTTCATAGAGTCGCCGCCGCAGAAACTGCCAAACATCAGGCCAGATGCAACATCTGTAAGGAGTGTCCCATGGTGGGCTTCAGGTAAAACAAAGGGAATATTAGTGAAATTTGTTTTAGGGTGGACTGTTATGACGTTGCTGTGTAGAAAAAGGCTAGAAACTTTGAATATTTAATTTTCTTCAGCAAAGGAGGTGCATAAGGTTCAACCTCAGGAGGTCAAACTAAATTGTATTTGAGCTATTATTAGCTAATATTATTAAATTATACAGTAAAATATGCTATTAAAATAAATCAAATAATAAATAATATTATTAATAAAAATAAGGTTACACTTTTTATTATTTTTACTTTATTATTATTATTATTATAAACATGGAATGTGTGGACTGTGTCTAAACATAAGTTCAAAATATGCTATTAAAATAAACATTCAAATGAAATATATAAACTGTTGAAATATAAAATTCTATAACAAAATATTAAAATAAAATAAATAATAAATAGCAATACATTTAATAATAATATAATAGTAGACATTATTATTAATAAAAATAAAAAACAAAGTTGCACTTTTATTATTTTATTATTTTTCGTTTAAGTTAAAAATCGTGATATTTGTGATTTCATTAGTTTTAACAATAAACATTAAAATAAATGTATAAACAAGGTTGAAATAAACAAATATATAACAAAACATACTTGCATAATTACAAAAAAAATACGTTTAACAATAATGATGATAATAATAATAGTAATAAAGACATAACTAATAATAAAAAATATTATAAAAAGTTTCTGTGTATTGTTTTCAATTTATTATTGTATCATTATTAAACAAATAGTGAAATGTGTCTAATTCTAAACACAAGTTTAAAACCCCGATATTTGTGATTTCATAATTTTTTTTACCAAAAAACATTAAAATTAAATATATGAATATTATATGAACAAATCTAAAATTCTATAACAAAATATACTATTAAAATAAATAAAATAATACATAACAATACTTTTATTAATATTGATAATGGTAATAAATACATTATTATTATTAATAAAAAACTATAATAAAACATGGTTGCACTTTTTTTAACTTAAAATAAATAAAATAACAAATAACAATAAATTTAATAATAATAATAATAATAAAGACATTATTATTAATCACAGTAAAAACAATGTTACACTTTCTTTTTTTTACTTTTTTTTTTTTTTTTTTTTTTTTTTTACTTATTGTTATTATTATTATACACATAGTGGAATGTGTCAATTTAAGCTATTAGCAGATGCTCTACAGAAGACAATAGCGTCATTTATTCAGCATAGTTTATTTCACTGACAGTATTAGTGCTGCAAAATTCATAGCTGCTAGTGTTAAATATCTTTTATCTTTCAGGTATCGAAGTCTGAAGCACTTCAACTACAATGTGTGTCAGACGTGCTTTTTCTCGGGAAGGATTTCCAAAGACCAGCATCTCAGCTATCCGATGGTGGAGTACTGCACCCCTGTGAGCATCTGGAAGACACTTGTGTTTTGAGATGGCATTGTGGCAAATGGTTCAAAAATTAGGAAGGAAATTTAGCGGGTGTTGCACCACCCTAAATAATTAAGAATTTTTTTTATTTTGTTCAATTTATTAAAAATATTTAATTTGATATTAATTTTATTATTATTTCTAAAGATTATGTATTTTTTATGTTTTATTAAATTTGATAATATAAATATTATTATTAGTGGTGGGCCGTTATCGGCGTTAACGTGCTGCGTTAACGTGAGACTCTTATCGTGCGATAAAAAAAATATCGCCGTTAATCTATTCTCAAATTTGGGTTGGGAGCTGGGTCTAAACTATGCAAGCTATGTTGACTTTCACCTTGATAGTTTAACGCGGATGTATACCAAAGACTATAGAATATGGTCGCACGTTTACGTCTCCTCCGCCAAAACACAGACGGGATCGCGTCGTCCTCCATTCATAAAAACCGAATCTACTATAGCGAAATGCCACATAAATTCGTCGTTTTTTGGATTCATAAATCAAATGTTGGTCTGTCACTTAATTCAAATCGCGATATGGACTAGTGTATGTGAAAACTGAAATGCAAAAAGACCGTTTTAATATGAATCCGATATGTTCCGTTTGCCTAGCTGTATATGTATGCATGGCGGAGACGAGCTTTTACTACACTCATACTGAAACACACGTGACGCTCCCGGTAATTTTTGGCATTTGCATCTCACATGAACAGATAAACTCAATCTCCAAAACTGCTGTGAGTGTCACTTTTACCGTTTCATTTGAGAAAACTAGCATCATATCATACTGTATACACAGAAACTTCACGGCAACCTGTCAAAATAAAAGTACGGTGTAACATGTAACTGTAATGTTATTTTCATCAACAAATTATCATAGAACAGCTTTATGATCCATTCTCAAAGACTTACTTTTAGTCATTATTTGGGTAGCACACATATTCTGAATGCCTTCAGCAGAATTCAAATTAGCCATTTTAATCTAGATTAATCTAGATTAATTCCAAGATTTAATCTAGATTAATCTAGATTAAAAAAATTAATCTATGCCCACCCCTAATTATTATGCAATCTATAATTTCATTGGATGTACACTGCCCTCCAAAAGTTTGGAAACGCCATAGAAAAGTGGTGTTTTAGACAATATTGGCATGAATTCTTTTTAATTTGTGATAATTTTGCACTGATAACGGACAACACAAACTATGAAAACATATTATATTACATGAACAGATTATTCACAGAAAAAAACTTAAAATTTTCGATTAATCAAAATATCCATTATTAGCAGCTCTGCATAATCTGGGCCTAAATTGTGTTGTAATTGGTTCATTCAATCAATTGTTGAAGCTATTAAGGTGTCCTGACCCAAAAATCTTTTAAAAACCTGGGCCAAGTTTAAACCAGTAACCAGGCATCACAGCTGGCAAAGGGGCATGTCTGTCTTTGACATTATTATGTAATCAAAATGAGAATTATTATTGCTTTTCTTCAATGATAATGTCAAGTTACTTTAATCCATTTGCACTAAAAAGTTATAGGAATTATGCCGATATCATCCAAAACCACACTTTGCCAGGGATGTTTCCATGCTTAGGGAGGGCAGTGTAAGTTCAATGACAATAAACAATCTGAATCTGAATTAATGGGTGTGTAAGTAAGTGCATTTCCAGAAAAAAAAAACGTACAGATAATTTACTCACACCTTCATCTGAGAAGTTCATGTCTGTCTTTCTTCATTCGTAAAGAAATTATGTTTTTTGAGGAAAACATTTCAGGATTTCTCTACATATAGTGGACTTCAACAGTGCCCCCGAGATTGAACTTTCAAAATGCAGTTTAAATGTAGCTTTAAAGAACTCTAAATGATCTCAGCCAAGGAAGAAAGGTCTTATCTAGCAAAACGATCTGTTATTTTCTAGAAAAAGTTACATTTTGTATACTTTTACATAACCTCAAATGCTCGTCTTGTCTAGCTCTGCCTGAACTCTGTGCATTCCAGTTTTTGACATACAGTTAGGGAATGTTAAAAAACTCCCATCACCTTTCAACTTCAAAATCGTCCTACATCGCTGCAGAAGTACCAACCCAGTGTTTACAAGGTGAACATGCAAAGAAGATCAAATGCCCTTAACAAAAAAAGGTAATAAAGCGATGTAGGGCGATTTTGAAGTTGGGAGAGAAAACAAGACAGGACGTTTTAAAGTGAAGCGAAAGTGCCATTTCTGTGCTGAATGTCTTAAGTCGCTCAATATTCATTGAACAATTTTAAAAATCTTAAAAAATGTAATTAAAAAAATTGACATAAAGATGACATACTTTTAATAAAATTGCCAAAAATGGCATTACAAAGGTAAAAACAAAATTCCCCTGTAAATCACTTTAAGGAGTCAAATATCACCTCGTAATGCGAAGGCTAATTTTTAAGTGCTCCTAACTTAAAAAAATTGAGATTACTTGTATTTTATTTTAGGACTTACGTTGTTTAAGCACCATTCAGGAGAAACAGCAGAGTCATAGAGGTATATATATATAAACAATGGGTCTGATCAGAAGGTAAAAGTTATTGAATCGGGTGGTTGTAAAATTAATTAAAAAGTTGGTTAGATCAGTTTGTATCTTTACTTTGAAATGTTTCTATAAATGCAACTCTTCATGTGCTCCCTTGACATTATACTTAGAACATATTGCTGTATTTTTTCCCCCCTAAATAATCTTTAGTTTGTCTTCAGAAAGTCTTAAATTTATACTTATAAAACCTGCAGAAACCCTGTATGTTAAATATGGTCTGAAAATCTACTAAGAGGTTTGGAAATGTGAGTCTGGAAAAGCATGATTGTAATATATATAATAAAATAAATAACCGATCGTTTAGCTAGATAAGATCCTCTTTCCTCGGCTGGGGTCATTTAGAGCACTTTGAAGCTGCATTTAAACAGCATTTTGGAAGTTCAAACTCGTGGGCACCATATGAAGTCCACTATATGGAGAGAAATCCTGAAATGTTTTCCTCTAAAAACATAATTTTTTTATGAAGGAAGAAAGAAAGACATGAACATCTTGGATGACAAGATAGATTTTTTCAGATTTTTCTAAGCCTAAACACTCCAGTCCCTGTCACTGTAATTCTTCATGCACAACAGAACATTTCCCTACAGCCTCTCTGTTACAGACAACCTCAGGAGAAGATGTGCGTGACTTCACCAAGGTCCTGAAAAACAAGTTCCGCTCAAAGAAGTACTTCACCAAACACCCTCGGCTCGGCTACCTGCCCGTGCAGACCATCCTAGAGGAAGAGCATTTAGAGACGTGAGTATTCCTGCTGGAAATTTTCAAGATGCATCTTTACGGATGAGATCTCTCTGATTCTTGACTAGAAAGTGCAAGAATAAACAGTATTGTACTTCCTAGATTCACATCCTGCCAATTTGACTACAGGATGCCATATCTTTGTCTACTGTAGCAATGACTTTCTTTTATCGCTCAGCCTCATGGGAAACGTGCCTCTCTGCTTCTGTTTTCCTGAGGAGTTCATGAATCACTAAAGGTCTATTCATGTGTCAATCGAATGCTGGAACAAATAAGAGACCGTTCATTCATGTAATTCCAAAGCTGCCGCTTTAACGTCAACACGCAAATGCTGCTTCCCTCTCGTGGATGTGAATTTAATTACAAAAGCAATCAGGTGTCAGTTCAGTGAGATCGAGGGGGAAATGAAGAGACAGGACATTTACCATGTTCACGGCAGTCTTTAATATTGAAATAAACCAGCTGTTCTCACTGGCTGTTGTTATTTCAAAGCACAGGGAATGGTAGTTTTGTGTTGAGTGAGTGTCATTATTACATGTCCTGATTCATTATATGAATGACTGCATATGGGTGTTTTGTCAACAACAGCTGCTTTTGTCCTTTTAAAACTCAATTTAAACATGCTAATTAAAGCTATTTTTGTTTTCATTTATTTTTGCTACTTTTTTAGATCTTTTTGTTTTGTTTTGTGATAATTGTATCACGACTATCCCTCAGTTATGGTGTTATTTCCACTGGAATCAACATTTATTTTATTTTATTTAAAATTTAATTTAATTTATATTTTTTAAAAATTATGACTATCCATCAGTTATGGTGTCATTTATTTTATTTTAATTAATTAATTAATTTAATTTGTATTTTATTTTATTTTTTGCACAAATTACAACTATACCTCAGTTATGGTGCCATTTCCACCACAGTCAACAATTTATTTATTTTTTATTTTTTTGCACAAACTACAACTATCCTGTATAATTTTTTACTCCAATCAACATTTATTTATTTATTTTTCAAATTTTTTTATTTCCGCAAATTATGACTGTCCCTCAGTTTTGGTGCCATTTCTACCACAATCAAATAATGTTATTTTATTTCACACTAATTCTTAATTTCCCTCAGGTCTGATGCCATTTTTACCACAATCAACATTATTTTATTTTATTTTCACCACAATTAACACTACAACTATCCCTCAGTTATGGTGTCATTTATTTTATTTTAATTAATTAATTAATTAATTAATTTAATTTGTATTTTATTTTATTTTTTGCAAAAATTCCTACTATCCTTTAGTTATGGTGTCATTTCCATATTAATTTACTTTAATTAAATTTTATTTTTTTATTTTTTTGCACAAATTCCTACTGTCCTTCAGTTATGGTGTCATTTCCACCACAGTCAGTTTATTTTATTTTATTATTTTATTTTATTTCACACTAATTCTACATTTCCCTCAGGTCTGGTGTCTTTTTTTACCACAACCAACTTTTATTTAATTTAATAATTTTAATAAATTTTATTTTATTTATGTTTTTGCACAAATTATAACTATCCTTTAGTTATGGTGTCATTTCCACCAAAATCAATTATATTTATTTATTTATTTATTTATTTATTATTTTATTTTATTTCACACTAATTCTAAATTTCCCTCAGGTCTGGTGTAATTTTACCACAATCAAATCAACTTTTGTTTAATTTAATAATTTAATGTAATTTTATGTTCATTTATTATTTTAGTTTTTGCACAAATTCATTCTATCCTTTAGTTCTGGTGTCATTTCCACCACAATCAACTATTTATATTATTTTATTTTACATTAATTCTACATTTCTCTCAGGTCTGGTGTCATTTTATTTTATTTTATTTTATTTTATTTTATTTTAGCACAAATTACAACTATCCCTCAGTTATAGTGTCATTTCCACCACAATAAACAATTTTGGCAAAAGTTTAAAGATTAGTGTACTTGTTTAGCAATGAGACGGCACTGACACTTAAGTGCTTGAGATGAAATATGAGACATTATGTTGTGTGAAGAAAAATGAATGAAAATACTGCTTGTGAACAGAGAGCATTATGTAGTAAATTATTTATGTAGTAATTGTCTAAAAATGTTTAGTATCATTTTGTCCACATAAAAAATAGTGTTGCAAATTATAATTATTCATGATGGTTTAGGGGAAAAGCGTTTTTGCTGAGTTCCTGTGATGCATACACACTTTAAACCTTTTAGTAGACAAACTGAAGTGTGAAAAATGTGTTTTAAGAGTTTATTTTTTACAAATTTACAAAAACAAGTATTGCTCGTATGATCGGCTCTCATCAGGTGCTCATGTTGACAGCTCTGGTATTTTTTTGTATGTTTTGCAGACCAGTTGCATTTGTAAGCATGTGTCCAGAGGAGTATGAGTGAGTATCTGCAGTCTTTCCTCCTGTTTTCTGATTTAGTTTGAATCTCTTACTCTCCCTTAATCCACTTCAAAACCATTAAACGACCTCAGAGAATTCAAGCTGCGTATTTGCTCTTAATATGCAGTGGCCACAATTAAAATGTATGAATGTTGTTGTATTAAATACAAAATACCAAGCCAATTAGCAGCTTTACTCAAATGCTGCACTAATGTTGCTGAAATGTTTAAAAGCTTTTTTCAGAACTATGATATTTTAGCTGTTTTGTTACAGTGTTTTGTAGTGGATGCATATTGTCAGTCACCTTTCAAATTTCAAGCTTGAAAAGTTGTACTTTCTTTTAAATAAACGCCACTTGGTTTGATATTTTAGCTAGTGTGATACTGAAACAGTGCATTCATGAAAGGAACAGGAAAGGTTTTCTTAATTGGCAACACTGAAAAGGTTTCCATTGCATCCACTAATGAGCAGGTTTTGTACAATAAATCTCTTTTTTTTCTCACCCTATTACAAGTGAGTTTTGTTTTAGATTAAATTAAATTAAATTAAATTAAATTAAATTAAATTAAATTAAATTAAATTAAATTAAATTAAATTAAATTAAATTAAATTAAATTAAATGTATTTTATTTTATTTTATTTTATTTTATTTCACACTAATTCTAAATTTCCCTCAGGTCTGATGCTATTTTCACCACAATCAACATTTATTTTATTTTATTTTGTTTTATTTTTTTATTTAATTTTATATTATTTTCACCACAATCAACCATTTTTATTATTTTATTTTTTGCAAAAATTCCTACTATCCTTCAGATATTGTGTCATTTCCATATTCATTTAAGTAAATTTTATTTTATTATTTAGTTTTTTTGCAGAAATTTCTACTGTCCTTCAGTTATGTTGTCATTTCCACCACAGTCAATATATTTTATTTATTTTATTTTTTTTTTTTTTTACACTAATTCTACATTTCCCTCAGGTCTGGTGTCATTTTTTTTTACCACAACCAACTTTTATTTAATTTAATAATTTTAATAAACTTTATTTTATTTATGTTTTTGCACAAATTATGACTATCCTTCAGTTATGGTGTAATTTTCACCAAAATCAATTATATTTATTTATTTATTTTTTATTTTTATTTCACACTAATTCTAAATTTCCCTCAGCTCTGATGCTATTTTTTCCCACAATCAACTTTTATTTTATTTAATAATTTAATTTTAAGTTAATTTATTATTTTATTTTACTTCACATTAATTCTAAATTTCCCTCAGCTCTGATGCTATTTTTTTCCACAATCAACTTTTATTTTATTTAATAATTTAATTTTAAGTTAATTTATTATTTTATTTTACTTCAGACTTGAGGGAAATGCAGAATTTATGTGAAGTAAAATAAAATAATAAATTAACTTAAAATTAAATTATTAAATAAAATAAAAGTTGATTGTGGAAAAAAATAGCATCAGAGCTGAGGGAAATTTAGAATTAGTGTGAAAAAAAATAAATAAATGTAATTGATTTTGGTGAAAATTACACCATAACTGAAGGATAGTCGTAATTTGTGCAAAAACATAAATAAAATAAAGTTTATTAAAATTATTAAATTAAATAAAAGTTGGTTGTGGTAAAAAAAAATGACACCAGACCTGAGGGAAATGTAGAATTAGTGTGAAAATAAAAAATAAATAATTAAATAAAATATATTGACTGTGGTGGAAATGACAACATAACTGAAGGACAGTAGAAATTTGTGCAAAAAAATAAAATAATAAAATAAAATTTAATTAAATGAATATGGAAATGACACAATATCTGAAGGATAGTAGGAATTTTTGCAAGAAATAAAATAAAAATTGTTGATTGTGGTGAAAATAATATAAAATAAATTAAAAAATAAAACAAAACAAAACAAAATAAAATAAAATAAATGTTGATTGTGGTGAAAACAGCATCAGACCTGAGGGAAATTTAGAATTAGTGTGAAATAAAATAAAATAAAATAAAATAAAATAAAATAAAAATTGTTGATTGTGGTGAAAATAATATAAAATAAATAAAAAAATTAACCAAAACAAAATAAAATAAAATAAAACAAATGTTGATTGTGGTGAAAATAATATAAAATAAATAAAAAAATAAAACAAAACAAAACAAAATAAAATAAAATAAATGTTGATTGTGGTGAAAACAGCATCAGACCTGAGGGAAATGTAGAATTAGTGTGAAATAAAATAAAATAAAATAAAATAAATAAAATAAAATAAAAATGTTAATTGTGGTGAAAATGACACCAGACCTGAGGGAAATGTAGAATTAATGTGGTGTCATTTTCACCACAATTAACATTTTTATTTTATTTTATTTATTTTATTTTATTTTATTTCACACTAATTCTAAATTTCCCTCAGGTCTGATGCTATTTTCACCACAATCAACATTTATTTTATTTTATTTTGTTTTGGTTTATTTTTTTATTTATTTTATATTATTTTCACCACAATCAACAATTTTTATTTTATTTTATTTTATTTTAT
This sequence comes from Garra rufa, assembly GCF_049309525.1. Lineage (NCBI taxonomy): Eukaryota > Metazoa > Chordata > Actinopteri > Cypriniformes > Cyprinidae > Garra > Garra rufa. The sequence continues at coordinate 6,307,103 of NC_133381.1, read as the reverse complement.
TTTATTTTTTATTTTATTTTATTTTATTTTATTTTATTTTATTTTATTTTATTTTATTTTATTTTATTTTATTTTATTTTATTTTATTTATTTTATTTTATTTTATTTTATTTTATTTTATTTTATTTCACACTAATTCTAAATTTCCCTCAGGTCTGATGCTGTTTTCACCACAATCAACATTTATTTTATTTTATTTTGTTTTGTTTTGTTTTATTTTTTTATTTATTTTATATTATTGCCACCACAATCAACAATTTTTATTATTTTATGTTGCACAAACTACAAACTACAATTATTTTTTTTGCACAAATGTTCACTCCAATCAACATTTATTTATTATTATTTTTATTTATTAATTTTATTTTTTCACAAATTTTGACTATACTTCAGTTATGGTGTCAATTCGGCCACAATCAATTATCTTTATTTTATTTTATTTTATTTTATTTTATTTTATTTCACACTAATTCTGGATTTCCCTCAAGTCTGGTGTCATTTTCACCACAATCAACATTTATTTTAGTTAGTCATTTATTTATTTTCTTTTTTGCACAAATTTCCACTCCAATCAACATTTGTTTATTTATTTATTTTTTCATTTAATAATTGTATTTATTTATTTATTTTACAAATTTTGACTATCCTTCAGTTATGGTGTCATTACCACCACAATTAGTTATCTTTATTTTATCATTTTATTTTGCATATTTGCTTGTAATAGCAGTGGCCACAATTAAAATATACAAATGTTGTTGCATTAAAAACAAAATACCAAACCAATTAGCAGCTTTAGTCAAATGCGGCACTAATGTTGCTGAAATGTTTAAAAGCTTTTCTCAGAACTATGATTTTTTTTTTGCTGTTTTGTTACAGTGTTTTGTAGTGGATGCATATTGTCAGTTCACCTTTCAAGTTTCAAGCTTGGAAAGTTGTGCTTATGCCAACTTTCTTTTAAATAAACACCACTTGGTTTGATATTTTAACTAGTAATACTGAAACAGTGCATTCATGAAAGGAACAGGAAAGGTTTTCTTAATTGGCAACACTGAAAAGGTTTCCATTGCATCCACTAATGAGCAGGTTTTGTACAATAAAGCATCTCTTTTTTCTCACCCTATTACAAGTGCGTTTTGCTTTAAGCTGAATTGTTTTGCCTCTTTCCTTAACAAGCTGTTTTGCTGAATTGAATCCTTCACTTTGACAGCTGCAGGGAAAAGAAGTAAACGCTTCAGACATTTAGTCATTTTACAGTTGGATACGTGCATTACATCAAATTTTCACTTTTCATTTTCAGGACGACACACAACAACAGAGAATCCAGTGCCATCTTACCTGTAGCAGAACCTCACCTGTCAACAGGAAAAATGTGAGTCGCAGCAGATCGTTTGGTTCATGTGCGTGGCAGTTTGTCATTCTGTCAGTCACTGTGACACCTCAACTAATAGACAGATGACTGAGCATTTAATATTGGACCTCACTGTGTCCAGAACAAATAAATCAGGCATCTGGACCGATTCAGTACAGACACAAAGGCAGTATGCTAATGTTTAGTCATAGAATTCCTACGAATAATTATACTTTATGCTTATTTTTTATGAGAATTGCCATAGATCTGTGCAGAAGTGTTAATTTATCATATATACACTACCAGCCAAATGTTTTTGAACAGAAAGTTTTTTAATGTTTTTAAAGAAGTCTCTTCTGCTCACCAAACCTGCATTTATTTGATCCGAAATACAGCAAAAGCAGTAATATTGTGAAATATTTTTACTATTTAAAATAACTGCTTTCTATTTAAGTATATGATAAAATGTCATTTATTCCTGTGATCAAATCTAAATTTTCAGCATCATTACTCCATCCTTCAGTGTCACATGATCCTTCAGAAATCATTTTAATATGCTGATTTTCTGTTCAAGAAACATTTTTATTAGTATTTATAAGTATAGTTTTTTTAGGATTCTTTGATGAATAGAAAGATCTAAAATAAAACATATTAGCAACATTATACACTATACCATATTCATATTCAGAAGTCAAAAAAGTCCAAAATTATCACTTTTATTTAGCAAGGACGCTCTAAATTGATCAAAAGTGGTGATAAAGACATTTATAATGTTACAAAAGATTTAATGCTTTTATTTTTTGCTTTCTGTTGCTTTCTGAAACCTGAACAAATTCTACTCGGCTCTTTTAAACATAATAATAATACTTTTTTTTTTGAGCAGCAAGTCAAAATATTAGAATGATTTCTGAAGGATCCTGTGACTCAAGTAATGTTGCTAAAAATTCAGCTTTGAAATCACAGGAATAAATTACATTTTAAAATATATACAAATAGAAAACAGTTATTTTAAATAGTAAAAAATATCTCAAAATGTTACTGTTTTTCCTGGATCAAATAAATGAATTAAATAAATGCAGGCTTGGTGAGCAGAAGAGACTTCTTTAAGAAACATTAAACATCTTACTGTTCATTGGTTCTGTTCTGACTGGTAGTATATATATATATATATATATATATATATATAATATATATTATATTATATTTTCTGATTTCATTTTAATTTGTTAAAGGTAATATTAGTATATTTTAAATAATATTAGTGAGCTATATAATATTTAACTCAATCAATATTTAGTTTTCTTTAAAATGTCTTTTTTTGTATTATTAGTGCATCAGGTTAAACCAAATGAAAATGAGTATTTATTTATTAAATTTATTAAAATAAGTATTTATTGTTTAAATAAGTTTAATGTTTTTTTTATTTTTATTTATTTATTTATTATTTTTATTTATTTTTATGATTAGCCACCATGTCTTTTAAAATATATTTAAATATATAAAAAATAATATATTTTTTAATTTTAAATTTTTGAAATGTTTCAAAAAATTGTAAATTCTAAAATTACAATTAAACTACAGAAGAATGGGTTAAACATATCTACACTTAAGTCAAATTTAAAAATGTAATTTTCTAAATCTGATCATAGAATAGAATGCAACAATTAATACAATAAGGCTAAAATTGGTAAATGGTTTCTTGAAATCCTTAATCATAAATATGAGTAATAACAATACTGATGCTTACCTTTGAGATCGCTGTTAATTAATAAACATCCGCTGCAATGTTATGTAAGAGTATGCAAAATGATGTCTGTCTATATTGTCGTCTTTCCAGGAGCGCAGATGACATTCACACTCAGATTGATGAGAGAGCAGCTACATGTGCACATCCGAGCTCATCCGACACTGAGATGATGATGATGATGATGATGAATGAGCTGGAACCTTCTCACAGTCTGGAGGAGGACAGGTACCTGTCACCTGATACACTCTAAGGGCCACTCATGTGTTTCTGATGCCTTACGAATGCTAGCAAAAAAACTTCATATAGCCTACTACTATATGGCTAAATTCACCTCCCCACTATATAGTGGGCGACAAATAGTATGTGAAAATAGAGTAGTCCAAATTCACAGTAATGCAGTATGTCTTGATTACATTAATACTACACACATTCATAATTTATAGAATGATTGCTAAATAATTACAAAAGAAATACCTACCTTGTATGCAATGTTAGCATGCAAGGAAATTTATTTTTATATAATTTCTAATTGCACTTATAGACCATAATAAGTTGTTTTATAGGCAGATAATAAAAATTATACAGTTTAAGTTTTTAAATTTAAGATTTAATCTAGTATCTACAATGGAACCCTGTTTTCACCGCAGAATTAAAAAAACTAGAAAAGGTAATTTTTTTTTTTTTTCATAATTTGGATTTTTTTTTTCAAAATCAGAATTCCAACTTTTTAATTACCTTTTATAATTCTATTTTTTGTTTCCACCAATGAATAAAAAAAGTAAAAAAAAAAAATCCTTGCAACTGAGTGTTTATACGTTACCAGTCAAAAGTTTTTGAACAGAAGATTTTTAATGTTTTTTAAAGAAGTCTCTTCTGCTCACCAAGCCTACATTTATTTGATCCAAAGTACAGCAAAAACAGTACAATTTTAAATATTTTTTACTATTTAAAATAACTGTTTACTATTTGAATATATTTTAAAATGTAATTTATTCTTGTGATTTCAAAGCTGAATTTTTTTGCGCCATTACTCCAGTCACATGATCCTTCAAAAATCCTTCTAATATTCTGATTTGCTGCTCAAAAAAACATTTATTATTATCATGTTGCAAACAAGCTGAGTAGAACTTTTTTCAGGTTTCTTTGATGAATAAAAAGTTCCGAAGAACAGCATTTATCTGAAATAGAAATATTTTGTAACATTATAAATTTATTTATCATCACTTTTAATCAATTTAAAGCATCTTTGCTAAATAAAAGTATTCATTTCTAGTATTTCTCATAATAATAACAAATGTTTCTTGAACAGCAAATCAGCAAATTAGAATGATTTCTGAAGAATCATGTGACACTGAAGACTGGAGTAATGATGCTAAAAATGTATCTTTGATCACAGGAATAAACAACATTTTAAAATATATTCAAATAGAAAGCAGTTCTTTTAAATAGTAAAAACATTACAAAATTTTACTGCTTTTGCTGTACTTTGGATCAAAGAAATGCAGGCTTGGTGAGCAGACGAGACTTCTTTAAAAAACATTAAAAGTCTTACTGTTCAAAAACTTTTGACTCATAGTGTATCTCATAATCCAGGCTTTTCATCTTTGCCATTCTGGCTTTTTCTGTTTATATCTTGCAGCTCTGAGAAAAAAGTAAGAATTGCCAGATATAAACTCAGAATTCTGGGGGAAAAGTGTCAGAACCACCATTTTTATTTTTAGTCCTTCGGCAGAAGCAAGTTTTCATATTCTACCCTCTTTCCTTCAGATCTGAGGATGTTTTTGGCGACTTTACATGAGAGTCTTCAATCAAAGATGCGATAGTGGAGGCCTGGAATCTGAAGTTTGAGTTGTTCGCATAAGATTTCATCTTGCATCAGCCATGGAAGAGCATCTCACACCCCACACCGAGATGACTGATGCCGTTTTAGTGTGACAGGACTTTCATCATCGCTGTCTTCTACTTCTCAAACTGATAAGAGCCGGAGTCGACCGCACTGCAGATGTGTTTGTTTATCCGTGAGCTGTTCGCTAGAGGATGACCGTACAGACAGATCGCCCGCCGTTCAGACCCCACGCGGCTTCCTCCCAGAGAGACTGCTGTCATGCTTTAACGCCACTGATAAAAATATACACATTCTCTCACCATGACAATCAGTTCTGTGCAATGCAAAGTCTGCTTTAAAGGAAAAGTGCACCCAAAAATAAAAATGTACTCACCCTCAGGCCATCTAAGGTGTAGATGAGTTTGTTTCTTCATCAGATTTGGAGAAATGTAGCATTAAATCACTTGCTCACCAATGGATCCTCTGCAGTGAATGGGTGCCGTCAGAATGAGAGTCCAAACAGCTGATTAAAAACGTCACAATAATCCACAAGTAATCCACACCACTCCAGTCCATCAATTAACATATTGTAAAGTGAAAAACGGTGTGTTTGTAAGAACACATCCATCAATTTGAGTTTTAATTTTAAATGGTTGCAAACTCATCTACATATTGCACTGTACTGTTGTCCATTTATAGGGAAGAAGCAACAAGAATTTGAAAAAGAATTACACAAGTGGAGTGTCTTTTCTATGGTAATGCATTGCTGCCACACACACATTATTTCTTCCACTCAATTGCGTCGTAATAATGAGATGTTATGCCGCTAAAACGACATAATTATCGTTGACATCTTTTCTTGTATTAATGAGATGTTACATTGTTAAAATGACTATTATCTCATAAAAAAGATTATCTCGTAATAACGAGATGTTATGACTTTAAAATGGCATCTTTTCTCGTAGTAACAAAATGTTTTGTTATAACGTCTTTTCTCGTAATAATGAGATGTTATGTCATTAAAACAACAATTATCTCGTAAACATTACATTTTCTTGTAAAACATAACATAATTATCTTATTTTTTCTCGTAAAAATGAGATGTTATATCGCTAAAACGGCATCTTTTCTCGTTAAAAACAAGATGTGTCGTTAAAACAACAATTATCTTGTTAAAACTACATCTTTTCTTGTAATAATGAGAGATGTCATTAAAACGACAATTATCTTGTTAAAATTACATTTTCTCGTAATAACGAGATTTGTCATTAAAACAATTATCTTGTTAAAACAACATCTTTTCTTGTAACAATAAGATATGTCATTAAAATTACATTTTCTTGGAATAACGAGATATGTCGTTAAAACTACATTTTTTTCTCGTAATAACGAGATGTTTTGTTGTTAAAACATCTTTTCTCATAATTATGAGATGTCGCTAAAACGACATTTATCTCGTAAAAATGATTTTTTTTGTAATTAACAATGTTATGACATTAAAACAACATATTTTCTGATAATAATGACATTTGTCGTTTAAACAATTGCATTTTCTCGTAATAACGAGAAGTCGTTAAAACACCATACTTATCTTGTTAATACGACATCTTTTCTCGTAATAACAAGTGGTTTGTTGTTACAATATCATCTTTTCTCGTAACAATGAGATGTTATGGCATTAAAACAACATATTTTCTGATAATAATGAGATTTGTTGTTTAAACAATTGTCTTGTTAAAATTACATTTTCTCGTAATAACGAGAAGTCGTTAAAACACCATACTTATCTTGTTAATACGACATCTTTTCTCGTAATAACAAGTGGTTCGTTGTTACAATGTCATCTTTTCTCGTAACAATGAGATGTTATGGCATTAAAACCACAATTACCTCGTTAGAACAACATCTTTTCTCATAATAACAACGTTTTCTCATTAAAACAACATATTTTACATCTCTTAAAAACGAGATGTAAGATAATTATGTAGTTTTAAGGACATTTCGTTTTTATGAGAAAAGATGTCGTTTTAACGGGAAAACATCTTGTTTTGAAAAAAGATGTAATTTTAACGACATCTTTTTTATGAGAAAAGCTGTTTTACGACATCTAATTTAAGAAAACATCTTAATACGAGAAAAGGTGTTGTTTTAACGATAATACCAATGTCTCGTTTTTACGAGAAAAGAGGTTTTAATAAGAAATAGAAATAACGAGATATTTGTTGTTACAATGTCATCTTTTCTCGTAAAAATTCGATGTTAAAACAACATCTTTTTATGTATTAATAAGATGTCATTAAAATGACATTTTCTTGGAATAACGAGATGTCGTTAAAATACTTTTTTGTTGTTAAAACCTCTTTTCTCACAAGATAATTGTGGTTTTTATGAAATCTCATTTTTATGAGAAAAGATGTTAAAACTAGAAAGCATTTTATTATTATGAGAAAAGATGTTGTTGTAATAAGATAATTGTTGTTTTAACATAGCATCGTCTTTAAGAGAAAAGAAATAAAAAAACAAATAAAAGAGTTATTATAACATAATTTGGTAAAAACTGTACTTTACTTTTCCGATTCCACTGATATTGAACATGTAAACCACATGGTCCTCCATCTTTATTCCAAAACATGTTTTATACACTCGTTTACACTTGTGTGCATCTTACATATGACACTATATTGTGTGTTTTGGTGTCTCAACAAATCCTTACAATAATACTGATAATTAGTTTGTACCGCTGCTGTTGTGAAAAGCTTGTGTGTCACCATTAAACTTCTTTGGATTTGACTGGAAAAGCTGCATTGTAATAAATATATATTTTTGTCTCAGACGCTCTTGCTGTATTTTCAATCAATGAATATTACAAGTCATGTTTAGTCATCATTTAATTAAAAGATTACTCATAATCAGTCTCCAACTCAACTGAATATCAATAATGCATGATTAATTAGGGATGTTTGGAACAGGATGCAATTTTAATCTCGTCTAATTATTGTCTCAGCCACACTAAAGTTTTCAGTTTTTTTTTCAGTGTTGCAAAGTTATTTTTTTTAAACCAGGGCGCTATTAAAACCACCCACACATCTAAAGATTGCATTAAATGTTGTTGTTTGTATTTGGAGATGATGGAAACTTTTCTCTTATGTATGTTTAATGGGGTAATGGTTTAAGGGACCCTCCATTCATTATGTAATTGGTAATTAAGGTATTGCATAATAGCAAATTATAATACAGAGCAGACAAGAGTTTTGCTTAAAAAAAACACCTCCTTAAGGATTAAGGATATAGCCATAGTCTCTGTAGATGGAGACATGCATAATTTATTGAAGAGCATTATCGCTCCAGAAAGCTATGCTTCTTTGTTTAGCTAAAGAAACGTGCTGACGGTTCTGGGTTTATTACATGTCTGTCTAAACCCTTGTGCTGTAAAAGCCAATTTCCATTAAGGTCACCAAAGCAGATGAGACCACCTGACCACAGTCCAGGCTCTCAGCCCTGCATCCATTCAGGACATTTATCATAGTTTTTCACCGTATATGTGTATGTTTCAGAGTCTAAATTATACTGAGAAACAGGCTGAACTCAGAAGTGTGGCCTTGTTAATGATGATATGTAGGCTACTCAAAAGCCAATTCCAAATTTAATGAGCATTAAATATTGGACTTAGGAAGCAAATTCAAAACAAATGTAAGTTTATCTCAGAAAAAGACCTGCAGTTTTTAAATAGCATGTTTAGATTGTGAATACAGCAGCACCACCTGGTGGTAAAGCACTTTATAAACAATAAAGTCTGTAAAATCAGAGCCACCTCATGCACTTAAGTGATAAATGTAGACCCATTACTTGCTTAAAAAACTAGTAATTAGTGAAGCAAAGCGTTATCCACCCATTACATGATTGATGTCACACTGGCAAATTAATTTCTCTGCCAGCTTTGCTTAACGACTTTCTTTTAAATCTTTGACACTTGGTTGGCTGCATATCTGGTGCTTGATAAAATGGCACAGCAGCAATCTGGATTTCTCACACTTTATTAAATAATATTTTTACAAAAATGCAAATAATGATACAACGGTTGATGTGAAACGACTGTTTAGTTAACCGTTTTGATTATTTACAATAGAAAAAAGATTTTGAGAACTAACCACTTAACCACAAATATGAAAACTGTATTACAAAAATGTCAGGGTTACTAAAAAAATGGAAACCACACAGTAAATAATCCAAGCTAACTCCACAACTCTCTTTAAATACCTGAGTTCTCTCATACAATGATATATGGCTGGAAAACTTAGAGTAAATATTTTAAATAAAGTCAAACATTACAAACATTTAAAAACTAAATAAGGCTTCCAAACTCTTTATGCAATATATAAATGCATTTTGTTCAGTTGGGGGGAAAATCAAGCAAAGACATTATAACACATTGCACATAGACTGATGTCAACTCTGATAAAGTCTTTAAAATGAGCATTTTATGACTCTTCAGAAACTCTGTTTCAGAATATTGCTCTAAATCCATCACTCAACACAAATATAAAGACTGTCATACTCAAAACTGCAGAAAGCACATACAGTAAAACATCACACAGCTAATCCCCTAAACAAGGCTGAGAGAATTGCTTTCTTTCCATATGAAAATATTGCAACACCTCAGCAAAGTTAGCAAACATTTCAACTGCACACCTGAAGAGATACAGTAAAAGTCGACTCTTTAGGAAGTGTAAACTTAATTTTTAAAATCAACAAATAAAAGTGAAAGAAAACCACAAGTTTCAAACTGCCTATAATGGCATATGCTTTATGTTAAACCCCTGAGAGACAGAAAAGTACATCTACACATGCACTGCGTGCAACCAAAAAACAGGCTACAGCTGCAGTCTTGTACCTGTCCTGCAGGTTTTGTGCAGTGACCAAACATCAGGAAGATTGTAATACAGCATATGCCATCAACATAGATTAAGTACATTTACATGAATTCGTACTTTTCAAGACACAGAGGATGACCACTGGAAGTGTTGCATGTGACTGTGAAGAACTACAGTTGAAGTCAAACGCTTACATACCTTGCAGAATCTGCGAAATGTGAATTATTTTACTAAAATTAAAGAGATACAGAAAATGCATGTCATTTTTTATTTAGCACTGACCTGAATAAGATGCTTAGCATAAAATTTATAGCCCACAAGAGAAAATAATTGTTAAATTTTAGAAATGACCCCGTTCAAAAGTTTACATACACTTGATAGTTAATACTGTGTTGTTACCTGAATGATCCACAGCTGTGTTTTTTGTTTGTTTGTTTATTAAAAATTGTTCATCAGTTCCTTGTCCTAAACAGTTAAATTGCCCGCTGTGCTTCAGGAAAATCCTTTAGGTCCCACAGATTCTTTGGTTTTTCAGCATTTTTGTGTATTTGAACCCTTTCCAATAATGACTGTATGGTTTTGAGATCCTTCTAAAATAAGTTAAATTTACCCTGAACTTTAAATTCAAAAAGTTTTCACCCCTTAATGCATTGCGTTTCCTTCTGGAGCATCAGTGAGTGTTTGAACCTTCTGTAATGGTTGCATATGAGTCCCTCAGTTGTCCTCGGTGTGAAAAGATGGATCTCAGAATCATACTGTTATTGTTGGAAATGGTTCAAACACACAAAAATGCTGAAAAACCAAAGAATTGTGGAACCTGAAGGACTTTTCTGAAGAACAGCAGGCAGTTTTACAGTTCATGATTGATAAGAGTCTCATGAACAACTATTACTAAACAGAAAAAAAGAGAAAAACAGCTGTGGATCATTCAGGAAACAACACAGTGTTAAGAATCAAGTGTCACATCTTTTATGTGAAATATCTTCTTCAGGTCAGTACTAAATAAAACAATAACATGCATTTTGTATGATCCCTCTTATTTTGGTAAAATAATTTACATTTTGCACGTGTGTACGACAACTTTTGACTTCAACTATATGTTGCATACAGCTAAAACGGCATACCATAAATGCTTCGCTCTGACAAGCTAATAAAAAAATGAAAAATGTCTAAGACTGTTATTTATAGGCTTTTAAATGAAACAGGAGATTAAAGTCTATATCAGTGGTTCTTAATTGGTGGTTTGTTATATGGTCTCAAAACAAAACAAACAAAAAAAAAAGATAAATGCAAATAATCAAATGAAACTAATTGTATAGTCATGCGTAGGTAGGATAAAATAAATGGACTTCTAATATCATGTGCTCTATGTCTAATCAAACTCTGTGTTTTGGAGCAAATTCATCTATTAAATGAAATGCCAAAATGGATTTTGCTTGATATTCATCCTCAAGGAGGAAAACTATGTCACGACCAACGCAACAGTAAATACGGGTCACCATTTTATGTACAACATAAATTTGGGTCCAAACGTAAAACCAGTTGAGAACTACTGATCTACATGATAGAAACTGTTGCATTGTGATGCAGACAATGGTTATCTGTTTGGTCATCACCATTTAACAATTCAATGTTTCTGGTTTAAAGCTACATATCTTAATGGAAACAATGAATTTGTAAATAAAAAGACTCTGAATATATCGTATCAAAACGCAAGTCAGCGCAACCATCATCAATACAGCAGGTAGATATTGTTTATTAAAAAAGTTCTTCTCCAAAAGTGGTTTATTAAGTTGAGGCTCTTATTTTAATGAATAGATTGCCAAACACCGTTCACCTAAACACATAGGCATGTTGTATTATAAAATGAAATCCGCATTTTGACTGGAGTCTATATCACCGGTTTAAGCACTGAACGCAAAGAGCGTCCCTCTTTTGTAAGTTCTCTTGTAAAACTCATACATGGGAGTGGAACCGCCTCTTCTCTCCGTGCTATGGTGTTAAACTTGCACGTCTTGAGGTGGTCGGCCATGCTGGAAATGTTGGCAAACTTCCACTCGTTCACAGTGTCAAACGCCGTGCTGAACCGCCACACCTAAAATGAAAAACACCAGCAAGATTAGATTGTGAAAAACTGCTTTTTATCCATGGTGCTTTAAGACAACAAGGTGAATGCTCTTTGAATTACCTTGTCTTGTATCTGCCAGGATGAGGTTCCATCAGCTTGCTTTGTCTTCTCCCAGAGCAGGACAACCATGCCACGGGATTGAAGAAGACTGGCGCACACGTCCCTCATAGTACGAGACACTCGGGAAAGTTGACAGAGGCTAAAACCGTCCAAGAAGCTGGCAATGTGCTGGAGCAACTCAAAGGGCAGGTCACTAAGGTGGTCACAGTGGGATCTGAAGTGACAGGAGTCAGTTCTGGATAGAGGCTCATCGGGACAAGCTGGTAACCCAGGTTGCACCCCAAAAGAGCCAAGGTGTCGGTCATGGATGATCCTGAAACCTTGTACCGAAGGACAGAACCTTCTTTGCGAGTAGGTGCATCCATAATATGCCAATGGGCACCTTTGCTCCATCCAACCATTGAGGCCAGCATGGATGTCACCATGGACGTTCTTAAAATGTGAGGAGAACTCATCCCTGCGAAACAGCTGTCCGCATACGAATGTGAACATTGAGCGCTGTTTGGTCTGATAGCGTGCCACGCACTCCAGAACCAGGTCTAACCTGAGGGTGTGAAATGGACTAGGGTTGGACAGTTGTGGACTGGCATGGTCACAGGCAGATGCTGAGGCAATGTCACCTACCATGGTGCTGGTTGCCAGTATGGCAGAAGGGAGGGAGAAGGTCTGCGTGCCAAAATCAATGCGATACCCGTCTACAAAGCGGCTGTCTGAGATGCCCCTACCTCCGGGTGAGTCTCCCAAACAAAACAGCAAGGCAGCGGTGATCAGGTCAATCCCATGAAGACCCATCGGATCATCCGCCACCTCAAGATCCGACGTGTCCACCGCCTTGTCCTCCATCTTGGCTCTGAATAAATAGGGGTCGGAAAACAGAGTCCTTCGCCCGTTGATTGTAAACAAGTTCATGCCCCTGAGTAACTGGAGGTTTTCCAACTTGCGCTCCAGCCATCGGTCCTCAATTCTAAAGGGCAAATGGTGCAGAACATTGTTGTGCATCAGGTTAGGCACAGGGATAGGCAGGGAAGGAAGAGGTAGTTGGGGCAAGTGGGCCATTTCAGGCTCAGGTATGGAATGATCAGGTAAAACCTGCCTTGCGCTGGAAGAGCCATTGACCCTTTCACTGTCACCTTCATTATGAAGTCCACTAAGTTCAATCCCACCATTCATTTCGCCTTCCTCATCAGAAGATTCACCGCATGCGCTGTTCTCCAACCAATCATCTCTTTCATCTTCAGGGTCTACTGGAAAAGGACAATCTGCACCACCTACTGCTCCCAGATCGGAATCCGAATCAGTGTCGCTTTCCTTCGCTGTGTCAATGCAAAAGTCCCCATTACCATTCCTGACACTGTTGCAACCGTCATTCTGTTCCTCACCAATCAAATCAATATTTTTTGCACTACGGAGAACCTCCAAAGTGGCGGCAAAGCTTCTACTGTTTTCCACCGAAGTCGTGTAAGATCCACCGTACGGTTCCTCGTCCGTTTCAATGAGCTCATTTTCAGGTTCCGACTCCTGAGGACTGGAATTGTCCTGATTCTGCACTTCCAGAGCTTTTGTCACAGTGGTCGCCACTTTAAGCGACTCCAGCAACATCCGCTGATCCTGGAGGGCCAAAGCCATATCCAGCTGCTCCACGTCGCAAACCTCCTTACTCAAGTTATCGTAAGACTTGCGATCTGCATAACTCACTGGCCATCGATTCCACTCCATTGTGCAACACACAACGCTAGCTGGGCATGTTTCAAGGTGCTGTGCCATTTTGATCCTGGCAAAGTTGAACGGACATCCGAATCCACGGTTCAGACACGGGACTCTTTCATACGGACACAGCAAGCGATGTTCGCTCAGTTTGCATGAGTGGAAAACTGCCCCACATACAAGAGGGCAACCCATGAGGTCACAGGAAACGCTAGGCTCTGGTCTTATCATGCATCGGCGGTTGACACATTTTAGGCAATGGATATGAAGCTCCTCCATTGCAAATTTTCGTGAAAGAGAGGCTACACCAAACGCTGTGGAAGAAAAGAAAACACATCATTAGACCTGATCCTATTTTGGACACACATGTGGGGTGTTCTTTGTGTACAGCACCACACGACTTAAAATCTAGGTATACCATTCATGGGGAAAGTCCCTGGTCTTTTAAAAGGGATAAGTGTAAATCAGACCCCGTTGCCCTCTCGCTGTGTGTTTACCAAATTATTGCACTGCCATTTCACAACTCTCCTAAAGTTGCACGGTCACGCCGGTTCTTCGAGGACTGAGAAGGAACATGACCCTCCGTTTCTGAACAGTATGTTACAGGAATCAGTCATGGCTTCCACTCAAAAGAAACACTTCCATATGGATCTTGCAATGTCATTCAAGAAGCTTCTCTCTCTCTCTCTCTCTCTAGCATGACAGGACTTGGCTGGACATGTGGAGTCAGACTCAGCCGGCATGACCTAAATGCAAACCGTCTCGACTCAGTCGGGTCAAGGTGGGGGGGGGGGGTCTGTCATGCTCTGGGGTAAGCTTTGAATTATCAAGCAGACTTTCAACATAGCCCTCGTAATACCAACTGGGCTTTGGCATAAACATTGTGAAACATTTGTGTACAATGCCGGCAAGTCAGCCGGCCACATGTCTTGTGATGGCTTCTATTGAAACAGCAAAACAAATCTTAGGATGTTTTCTGAATACTGAGGTGTTTGGTATCTAGTGCTCATGTGCTATATGACATACAGTTGCACAAGCAATCATTCAAAAGGACTTACAACAGACAGCAAGCTTACAGCATGTCGGTATGACCCCAAACATGACATGACTTCAGGATTCCTGTCTTAGAGGGGCTAAAATTTGTGGCAATATTGAGGCAGGCTACATTTTTCGTACAAGAACTTACACTATAGTTAGCCATTTTTGTTTATTATTAGATATACAGTCAAACCAAAAATTATTCAGACACCAGATATAATTTTTTATATTTTTTTTGTGCGGGTGCAGGACACTATAGTTTATTTATGTAAGTGCGGATAGCAAAATAAAGTAAACTGTGGCATATTATACCAAAAAAATCCTCATACAGTGGACTAACAGTAAAACTGATAAAAATTTGGGACTAAAAATTATTTGGACATTTTGAGCTGGCCATGTTTTGCTTAAGTATTTGTTTCTTTAATTGCTAATGCAAACTTTTACACCACAGACTGAACAAAATTAAGCATTGCTTGGTAATTGGTCAACAAAGTATTGATAGTTGTGTAAATATTGTCAAACTAACAGTTGCTTGAATTTTTGGTTGATTGTAATCCATTATATACCTTTCTATCAAAGTTATTTGACATTATCAAGATGTATTTGTTCTGACACAGTTTAACTCTGAGTTCTTGTCATATTTTATTACAATTTCTAAACTATAGCGAATAAACTGTGATAATGTGAGAAATGTTGAAGGTGTCTGAATAAATTTTGGTTTGACTGTATGTTTAAAAAGGTCTGCTCCTCATTCCAGCAAATCACAAAATAAAATGCAATCCAGTTGTTTGAATTGAAATAGGTTTAAATCATTTATACATAATTGAGACTCTGAACTACAAAACCAGTCTGAAGTAGCACAGGTATATTTGTAGCAATAGCCAAAAATAGGACAAAATAATCGATTTTTCTTTTATGCCAAAAATTATTAGGATATTAAGATCATGTTCCATGAAGATAAAATAAATATAAATATATCAAAGCTTAATTTTAAATTAGTAACATGCATAGCTAAGAATTTCATTTGGACAACTTTAAAGGCAATTTTCTCAATATTTTTATCTGCACCCTCATATTCCAGATATTCAAACAGTTGTATATCAGCCAAATATTGTCCTATCATAATAAACCAAACATCAATGGATTACAAAGCTTATTTATTCATCTTTCAGATAAATCCCAATTTCAAAATATTGACCCTTATGACTGGTCTTGTGGTTCAGGGTCAGAAATCAAAAAGTAGAGTGCATATAGAAATGTGTAATATACCAAACTTTTTATGGCAGGTTAAAAAAGTAGTTTCTACTTTTTATCATTTTCATTAATGACAATTGCTCTTATGCAATAACTGCTAACTGACAGTCATCAAGGGCCTTTAACCTGTGGATCCTAATGCTCATAAACATGATGCATCATCCTAAACATGACATAATCCAACATATGATAATCCTAATAATCCCAAGCATGATATGGTCATATATGATCTGACACAAATCCTCAAATGTTTCCTAAATATATGACATGACGCCAAACATGTTTTGCAGATGCACTGAACTCAATCCAGTCAAACTCATGAAACCTGATGCAGCTTTTGTTGTTGTTGTTCTTCCTAAACTGGAGTAAAACCACTGACAACATGAACCTGACAGTACTATCAACTCATATAGCTTAAAAAGCACCAATTTAACTCTAACGAACCATCCTCAAACGTCTTTATGTTCATATTATGGCAGGTAAATGTTTTAATTTGTGAAACTAACAAACACAATGACTTTAGCATTAGCTGGTTAGCCGCGAACTGCAGGATTAAATGCAAATGACACATACACGCGATGAATAAACGTCTCACACTGACAAACATACACCATGCTAGCAAGAGAGACAAAATACGTATTTTGCTATTTTTATAAAGACCGGGTCTATTCGGTTGGAGCCGGTGAGGAAACTAGTCAAAGTAAACAGACATAAAAGTATCTTACCGTTGTTCTGTGACGAGTCTTCAGTAGTTTAATGAGGGCAGTGAAGTGTTTATTTTTTGGAAAAAATAATAATTAATCATGTAAAATGACAGCGATGTTGTTTTCACAGCTGTCTGTCTGTGTTTCTGTTGAAATCTGTGTCTCACTGTACTGATACACTGAACTGAACGCAGGCCCATAGATGGGCGGAGACTAAGCGCAAACATACACACACACCAACAAATGTACTGTGATAACACCATGCTGTACCAACGTTACCTATTTTTATTATTATTTTATTTTTTTCTAATTTACAATTCAGCTGCACATGTAATTCTTTAGATATATTATCACAGTAGACACAATGGTTTACGTACATAGTTGAAAATGATTTTTCTGTGTGTTTTTGTAAATTTTAAACACTTTAAAACCTGTCCTAGTCATTCATTCACGCAACTAGTATTACATTTGTTCAGGAAACTATTTTTCATAACAAATTCACTACCAGTCAAAAGTTTTTGGATGGTAAGATTCGTAATTTTTTTTTTAAAGAAGTCTCTTCTGCTCACCAAGCCTGCATTTATTTGATCTAAAATATGGCAAAAGCAGTAATACTGTCAAATATTTGTACTATTTGAAATATCTACTTTCTATTTGAATATATTTCAAATTATAATTTATGTAATCAAAGCTACATTTTCAGCATCATTACTCCAGTCTTGAGTGAGTCCTTCAGGAATCATTCTAATATGCTGATTTGCTGTTCAATAAACATTCTTTTTATTTTTATTATTATCAAAATTTAAAATAGTTGAGTACATTTTTTCAGGATTCTTGGATGAATAGAAAGCTTTTGTAGCATTATACACTATACTCAAACCCTTGGAGTCAGTATAATGTTTGAAGTCAATTTATTTTTTCTGGGAAAGAAATTATAGAAATTAATAGTTTTATTTAGAAAGGATGCTTTACATTTCCATTTCAGCTAAATGCTGTTTTTCTGAACTTTCTATTCATCAAAGAAACCTGAAAAAATTCTACCCAGCTGTTTTCAACATATTAAAAATGCTAAATGTCAGAAATCAGAATATTAGAATGATTTCTGAAGGATCATGTGACTGGAGTAATGCATGCTAAAGATTCAGCTTTTTCACAGGAATAAATTAGATTTTAAAATATATTCAAATAGAAAACAGCTATTTTAAATAGTAAAAATAGATCAAAGTTTTATCTGTACTTTGGATCAAATAAATGCAGGCTTGGTAAGCAGAAGAGACTTCTTTAAAGAACAAAACAACTTGTGTACACTTGTAGTGTACATGGTTATCTTTACTGAAACCATTCCATTGATCTGACTAATAAAGATGGTTAGCATACCAGTGGTAATGAACAGTAATAAAGATATGTTTAAAACCTGATATTTATTATTATAGAACTATAGACACTTAAGTCTCACTTTAGAATGCTTAAATAACTAAATGTCACACCAAGATCTAGAGATTTTCTCTTTGCTTTTTGAACAGTAAGAGTTAAAGTTTCAAACTCGTTTACCAAGTCTGCAATTTTTATTATCTAAAGTACAGCAAAACCAGTATAAAGTATTTAAACTATTTAAAATAACTATTTTCTATTTGAATATAACTTAAAATGTACTTTATTAAAGTTTTTGTAAGACTTTTAAACTTTTGTAACATTACAAATGTCTTTATCATCACTTTTGATCAATTTACAGCATCCTTGCTAAATAAAAGTATACATTTCTATAATTTATTAAGAGACTTAAAAACTTTGGACTGGATAATGTATGAAGTCAGTTTATCACATGATTTACATCCATGTTCAACTGATGATTCACAACCACAAAGTGGCTCAATACATCATTTTGAACTGTGTATTAAGCAAGCTTTTAGGAATTCAAAAAGCATTTTTATTATTTCACAATAAAAGACAAAAGAACAACTACCATAAAATGCACTATAGGTTTGCAGACAAAAAGCTTAAACTGAACATGTTTCACAAAACACTGTGTACATATGATCCCAGGTTAGCTGGCCACCTCTGAGATATGGTGAATGTTAGAAAGCGTGAGCTGGGCCTCTTGGGCTGGATACGAGTTCCTGCTCTGGAGCCAGAGTTTCCCAAAAACTCCTGTGATGACAATCAGGACGAACAGCAGACCACCCAACACAAAAGTTTCCACAGGGGGCATATCTGAACCTGGAAGAGATGATGTTTAAAAAAATATATTATTAATAGGTTTGAGCACACTGGTGAGTGTGTTGACAAGAGTTTGTGTAAGACTTACTCAGACTAGTACTCCCTGTATTAGCTTTGAGCCTTCTGATTGGTCCATATGAGACCGTGTGAGATGATGAAACATCCCTGCGTGTTCGTACTGATGCATCTTCAGCAGAGCAGTTCTGTGATGTACCAAGGGTTTAAAGTTACTATGATGCAAACAATATTTCTCAACTATATTTTTAAGGAAAAACATTTTTTTCAACCCCATATTGTTTAAAACTGGCATGTTTCTTATACATGGAATATAAAAGATGTTTTGCAGAATGGTTTAGTTGATAAGTCAAAACGCAAGCTCAAAAAGTGCAGGATTTAAGACTTTTAGAACTTTAGATGTTTGAAATATTAGAAATGTTTCTTAAGCAGCAAATCAGCATATTAGAGTGATTTCTGAAGGATCATGTGACACTGAAGACTGAAGTAATGATGCTGAAAATTCAGCTTTGAATCACAGGAATAAATTACATTTTGGAATATATTAAAATAGAAAACTGTTATTTAAATTGCAATAATATTTCACAGTATTGTGGTTTTTAACCGAATAAATGCAGTCTTGGTGACTTCTTTTAATAATATTTTAAAACTTATGAAGTTATATACCCTGTAAAAAGTTTTCACCGGTTTCAACTTAAAAACTTTAGTTTAGCAGCTGCCTTAAAATTTTAAATTAAACCAACTTACGTCATTTCAACTCACAAGTTAAATCAAATCATTTTACTGTAATAAGTTAAAATGACTTGTAGATTTAAGCTGATTTAACTTAAAGGTGCCGTAGAATGGAAAACTGTGTTTACCTTGGCATAGTTAAATAATAACAGTTCAGTACTTGGACATGACATACCATGAGTCTCAAACACCATCGTTTCCTCCTTCTTATATAAATCTAGTGTTTGCAAAAGACCACCGAAAAATAGGTCAATTCCAACATAACAGACTGTTACGAAACTCCCGGGATCGTTAATAGTTACGCCTCCAACATTTGCATCGCCCAATCATCGGTAACGTCAGCACATCAGTAAAACAAGGCAATCCATTGAAGGGACACGGTTAGCTTAATGCTAGCACTAGCCTGTTACATTGCAATACATAGGATTTCACTTACCGCATAAACAGAGAGATGCCTGCGCTGATGATGGTGAATGATGGAGAAATAACTGCCTGATGATGGCGAATGATTTACAGATCTGGAGAATCACTGAGAAGCAGCTCAACTTGTGTGGTAAGTACTTGTGTCTCTGCATTGTAACTTTACACAGAGCACATGCATCACAGTATGAGCATCGTGAGACTAAAATGTCGGCGATTCAAAACGGCAGATTCAACAAACCGCATATTAAAAGCGGCTAGAGCTCCTAATTAAATATATATTTTTATCCATGTGCGAGCTATTGAGCTCTGTGAAACATCCAATCAGAGCAGAGCTCATTAATATTCATGAAGCTTCCAAATAAGGCAAAAACAGAGCATTTCATTCTAGGGACAAATCCTAGGGTTGTAAATGGACCTGTAAAACCATTTCTGGAGATTTTTTGCCCTTTCCTATGCCATATACCTTCTATGTAGATATCAGAGAACAATTTAAAATATTGTTTCAATGCATTCTATGGCACCTTTAAAATTTTAAGGCAGCTGCTGAACTTACGTTTTTAAGTTGAATCGGGTGAAAACCTTTTAAAGTGTAGGTGTTGATGGGAACTCACAGGTTGGCACACTCCTCCTGTGTTATGGCAAATCTGAACATTGCAGTGCAGGAAAACATCTGTGTATGAGCTCCCAACGAACTTGAACATTTGTATCCTGAACAGAGCTTCTGGTCCTTGACCGTTCTTCATCACAGCTAGTGTCTGGTCATTCCACAACACTGGACAGCTAATGTGAAGAGAAATGTTAGTGTAATATTAGTACTCAAGGGAATTATATTTAAGTTGGATCTGTTTGCTCACAGACACTACGTTTCATAGCTTTCTCCTGGTGGAGAATCTCATTGGGAAGTCAAGGACGAGCACAGCTGTTAAACTGAAACGCATTCGGCCGCTGACTGTCGTCACATGACTGAAGCTGCATGCTTTGTTTTGTCATCAGTTCCTTTAGCAACGGCCTCAATAGCATGTCTCAACAACATCCTTTCACACCTCTGGTGATAATTATGACTGAATGAAGCATTTAAAACCTGAGCAAAGGACTAATGAAGCTGTGAAGGAGGGCATTTACACACAGGACAATACAAGGGAGTTCATATACAAACGTTTTCAAATTATTAAAATTAAAAAAGTTTTGAAAACTTATGTCCCAGACCTTTCCCTGATGAAGGTGTATTGAATGTTGCTGTAAGGGTCGTTGGTTGGTGTGGCCCAACATCTCTCCACTCTCAGAAACAGATTAGCTGGAATCTTCAGGATGAAAGAAAATAAAGCTTCATTAGCACATTTTAAGAAGTGAATACATTAGAAAATAATTACTGCTCCTATGAAGATATACAGAATATGCCAGCATCTTACAAGAAAAAAGATGGTACATTTTTGGTACATATTTTGTCCACAAATTAAAGGACCATAGAGTTTATAATGACAGAATTTTGAGTGGCATGATTTATTTGCGTTTAAAAGTAATTTGCAGGATTTGTTTACATGAAATCTTTCCTATATCGATTTGAGTAGAAATAGTATATTTAAAAAAAAAAAATTTGAAATATTCTTAATAGATGAATAGACAAATGAACCAACGAACAAATGATTAAACAAACAAACAATAGATAGATAGACAGATGAATAGATCATCAAACTAATGAACATAAAAAACAAACGAATCAACAAACGATAGATAGTTATATCTATCTATCTATCTATCTATCTGTCTATCAAGTGAACAAACAATAGATATAGATAGATCCATCAAACGACTGAATGAAAAAAACAAATGAATCAATGAACGAACGAACGAACGATAGAACCATCAAACGAATACATGAACAAACAAATAATTTAACAAATGAACGAATGAACAATAGATACATAGACAGAACCATTGAAAGAACAAATGAATGAACAAATAATTGAACAAAGGAACGAATGAACGATAGATACATAGACAGATAGAACCATCGAACGAATGAATGAACAAATAATTTAACAAATGAACATATATAGATAGATAGATAGATAGATAGACAGAACCACTGAACGAATGAACCAATGAACAAACGATAATAACAATAGAAAGATAGAACGAGATAGATATAGATAGAACTATCGAACGATTAAACAATAGATATAGATAAATAGAAAGATAAATAGATATCGAATGAATGAACGAACAAATGATTGAGCGAATGATATAGATAGATAGATAGATCCATTGAACAAAAAAAACGTCAAACAAATGATTGAACAAACGATAGAATGATAGATAGATAATAGATAGATACAGATAGATAGATAGAACTATCAAATGATTAAACAATAGATATAGAAAGATAAATAGATACCGAATGAATGAGCGAACAAATGATTGAACGAATGATAGATAGAACCATTGAACGAATGAACCAACGAGCAAATGATTGAACAAATGACTGAACAATAGAACGATGGATAGAACGATAGATAGATAGATAGTTATATCTATCTGTCTATCAAGTGAACAAACAATAGATATAGATAGATCCATCAAACGAATGAATGAAATAAACAAATGAATCAATGAACGAACGAACGATAGAACCATCAAACGAATAAATGAACAAACAAATAATTTAACAAATGAACGATAGATACATAGACAGAACCATTGAACGAACGAATGAACAAATAATTGAACAAAGGAACGAATGAACGATAGATACATAGACAGATAGAACCATCGAACGAATGAATGAACAAATAATTGAACAAATGAACATGGATAGATAGATAGATAGATAGATAGACAGACAGTACCACTGAACGAATGAACCAATGAACAAACGATAATAACAATAGAAAGATAGAACGAGATAGATATAGATAGAACTATCGAACGATTAAACAATAGATATAGATAGATAGAAAGATAAATAGATATCGAATGAATGAACGAACAAATGATTGAGCGAATGATATAGATAGATAGATAGATAGATAGATCCATTGAACAAAAAAAAACATCAAACAAATGATTGAACAAACGATAGAATGATAGATAGATAATAGATAGATACAGATAGATTGATAGAACTATCAAATGATTAAACAATAGATATAGATAGAAAGATAAATAGATACCGAATGAATGAGCAAACAAATAATTGAACGAATGATAGATAGAACCATTGAACGAATGAACCAACGAGCAAATGATTGAACAAACGACTGAACAATAGAACGATGGATAGAACGATAGATAGACAGATAGATAGAATGATAGAACGATAGATAGAGATAGATAGATAGATAGATAGATCTAACTATCGAACGATTAAACAATAGATATAGATAGATAGATAAATAGATATTGAATGAATGAATGAACAAATGATTGAACAAATGAACGAAATAACTATAGATACATAGATAGAACCATCGAACGAATGAATGAACAAATAATTGAACAAATGAACATGGATAGATAGACAGATAGATAAATAGATAGACAGAACCATTGAACGAATGAACCAATGAATAAACGATAATAACAATAGAAAGATAGAACGATATAGATAGATAGATAGATAGATAGATAAATAGATAGATAGATAGATAGATAGATAGATAGAACCACTGAACGAATTAACCAATGAACAAATGATTGAACAATAGAACGATAGATAGAAAGATAGATAGATGACAGACAGAACCATCAAAGAAATTAACGAACAAATGATTGAACGATAGATAGATAGAGAACCACCTAACAAATGAACGAGTGCTCTAGACAGATAGAGTTGTTCATCTGAAAACAAAGAGCCAAAGTTCTCCACTGCAGCGTAAAGAAAACGCACAGCAGCATTCATGAAAGCCCCCAGTAGCCTGCAGTGAGTAATGTCATCTATTCAGCTCAACACACACCATGTAAACTTTAACATAGATGTTGTCCTCAAGTGTGAGAGAAGGAACAGTGGTCCATTTATCCTGAAACTCTTCGTCTTTAAAGAGCAGCATGGAGACCGAGAAATTTCCATCCTCCGTGTTCAGAGTGATTGTCCTGCGGGGCAGAGAATGTTAAAAGGCTCATTGAAGAGGCTGAAAGGTTCGCTCAATGAATATTGAATGAAACTCTTGAGTTGGACCCCAGGGCTGTCTTTTGTTATCATTAGCTTCCTTTATTGTGTTTACATACAAACAAACAATTAGTGAGGGGGCTCGGCCTTTTTTAAGCTTGGAAAAATAGTGATAATTAAAGCCAATACTACACATGGAGTGCTGGGGTACAAGACAGACAGAGCTTTGAACCAAAAGGAGTTTCAGACTTAATTAACTGGTGATGTCATGACTAGCAAGAGCTCACTAGACTCACCTCACATCCACTCTGATCAGATTCTCCCCGTTTTGCTGCTGGACCATGTAGTTTATGGGGTATCGACAACCAAATGTGATATTGATGTAGCTTCTGGTGATGACATCTGTTTCGTTGTTACGGATTGTGTTGGTGAACATGATATGAGTATCATCAGATGCCTGGGGAAAACATGAAACAGAAATTGAAAATAAAATACTTTTAATGATTGAATAATGGTCATTGCACACAGAGTCCGAAATTTTCGTCTGAATTTTTGCACGTTAAAAAAATAAATACAACCTAATGTTGTGTCAATCGAGTTTACATACTGCCTTCGAAACTTTTGTCCGTCATAAAAATTTTTTGGATCAGGTTTGATTTTCCCTGTTTTCACATCCGTAGCAAGCATTTTCATAGGAAAGGATGACGAATATGAAAAAGAAAAAAAAAAAAAAAAAACTCGTACGAAAATTTTGGACTCACTGTGCAAGGACCTTAAATAAGAATCTTTCAGAATATCTATAACCATATAGATCTGAATATCTATCTATCTCTCCGAATATCTATATTTCTGAATATCTATCTGAATATCTAGCGATCTACATGAATATCTATTAATCGATCCATCTATCTGAATATCTATCTAAATATCAATCTATCTGAATATCAATCTATCTATCTGAATATCTATCTTTCTGAATATCTATCTGAATATCTAGCGATCTACCGGAATATCTATTAATCGATCCATCTATCTGAATATCTATCTATCTGAACATCGGTCTATCTATCTGAATATCTATCTGAATATGGATCTATCTATCTGAATATCTATCTGAATTTGGACCTATCTATCTGAACATTGGTCTATCTATCTGAATATCTATCTAAATATGGATCTATCTATCTGAATATCTATCTTTCTGAATATCTATATGAATATGGATCTATCTATCTGAACATTGGTCTATCTATCTGAATATCTATCTAAATATTGATCTATCTATCTGAATATCTATCTTTCTGAATATCTATATGAATATGGATCTATCTATCTGAATAAATATCTTTCTGAATATCTATTAATCGATCCATCTATCTGAATATGGATCTATCTATCTGAATATCTATCTTTCTGAATATCTATATGAATATGGATCTATCTATCTGAATATCTATCTGAATTTGGATCTATCTATCTGAATATCTGTCTTTCTGAATATCTATATGAATATGGATCTATCTATCTGAATATCTATCTGAATTTGAATCTATCTATCTGAATATCTATCTATCTGAATATCTATATGAATATGGATCTATCTATCTGAATAAATATCTTTCTGAATATCTATTAATCGATCCATCTATCTGAATATCGATCTATCTATCTGAATATGGATCTATCTATCTGAATATCTATCTATCTGAATATCTATATGAATATGGATCTATCTATCTGAATATCTATCTATCTGAATATCTATATGAATTTGGATCTATCTATCTGAATATCTATATGAATTTGGATCTATCTATCTGAATATCTATCTATCTGAATATCTATATGAATATGGATCTATCTATCTGAATAAATATCTTTCTGAATATCTATTAATCGATCAATCTATCTGAATATCGATCTATCTATCTGAATATCTATCTAAATATTGATCTATCTATCTGAATATCTATCTTTCTGGATATCTATATGAATATGGATCTATCTATCTGAATAAATATCTTTCTGAATATCTATTAATCGATCCATCTATCTGAATATCGATCTATCTATCTGAATATTGATCTATCTATCTGAATATCTATCAGAATATCTATCTTTCTGAACATCTAAATATCCATCGATCTATCTATCTGAATATCTATCTTCCTGAATATCTATCTTAATATCTATCTATCGATCCATCTATCTGAATATATCTAAATACCTGAATATCTATTAATCTATCTGTCTATCCAAATATCTATGTCTATCCGAATATCTATCTATCTATCTATCTATCTATCTATCTAATATCTAATCTGAATATTCAAACTAAATATGGGTTAATAACCTTCAAACATCCAAATAACCTTCAAATGGTCATAAACATATAAAATAGGCTAGCAAAAATTGACTGTGTTATCTTTATGAATTTTCCTTTTTCAGTTTATATTTAAAAGCCTTACATTAATATATTTTGTCTTTTCTAACTTCAATTTGAATAATAATTATTGAGTTTAATAACGTCTGAGTGACATTCACGTGCCAATAAAACGTAAGAATTTAAAGGTCAACATAAGGAATCAACATGTTATTGAAGGGGCTAAAATGTCCTCTACCACATCCGGTAAAACAAACTTTATTGCCCTTTTATTTCCCCCGACCATAACAAACACACCTCCTGATTCAGTGAACAAGCACCTTCTCAACACTGTCACCAAATGTTAGAGCTATTTGCCTCACATTTTTCAGTTTAAATCAATCCTGTATGTACAGGGGACACAAAAATGCCTGTCTAGATTTAATTCTCAAAAGCATCTGATTTCAACAACCGAGGATTTTCATTTTCTAATCCAAAGACGCCATACTTTAAACCAGCAAGTATGAAAAAACCTTGTAAACTCCTAAAGGGGGAAAAGGAGGGAAGTCGTCCCCTCTTTAAGCCACATTAACCTTTTGCTGGCTTTACAAGAAATAGTCTGGTGAGCCCTGAGAGAGGCTTTCAACGATACTCGTGGTCTCAAGTAGAGATTTATGCCGTGCCAGAGTGAAGCTTGTCCTCTGGGTTGTGGTAGCGCTGTTTGAGGCTGGCTGTAGGGCAGAATAAAAGAAAGACTATAAAGTACGACACTGAATTATGGCCGGCCTATTCACCACGGCTGAAAACACAGTAATCATTTCCATATAAATCAGGATAATTTAGAGCCGCATGGCTGTTTGCCCTCCCCTCCGAGCTCTGAAAGGACTAGCCAGCCAATTTGGAGGGAAACGAACAACGATGTGCATTTGCATACTGAAAAATAATTAAATAAATACAAGTATTCCTTAAAAGGATATCTCATGGTTGTGGCTTATTACAATGCACATAATTATGTGCATGCTACAGATGTATAATATTTTAGTATAAGATTTTTTTTTACAAGGTTTGCCTATGCTATGAACAAAGCACATGGTCACCTTTCAACCTATGAAGGGATTGTAAAATAGAGAAATTTACTGTTTGTATTTTTAAGTTTAACAGCCAAAGAGGCCCAGTTTGTAGTTTGTCCCAATGCAACAAGTGTTTACAACCTTTTTAAGAGTCTTTAATGTCCTGACAGCAATTTGTAATCGCCTGAGGACGTTCTTCAGTCCTCGTGATTGTCTGAAGAGGTTTTATGATTATACACAATGCTAATGAGGATTACCATAATGGTGCCGCAGTCTGTGAGGTTTGTCTTGATGCTGAAGACATAGTCGTTCCCGACCTCAACTCCTCGACAGTCAGGATCATTCAAGTGCAAATCCCAAACCTAAAGAGAGATCCATAAAAATAGTTTAAAACAAGTTTAATCACTGATATACTGCAACTGATTTAATAATTTGTGAAATAAATGGACTGAACATACATAAACAGGTGGTTCCTTGTTCAGAAAAAACACACTGGGAATGATAACTTGCATCTGATCGTTAGTGCAAATGACTGTCTCATTGAGTTCTAGATGAAAATAGAGAGAAAGAATGTTTAAGTATTAACTTTGTATATATTTTTTTAAATCTTATACATATATTATAAATATTAAGTTATTGCAATGGTATATGCTTTAATGTTCAACAAGAAAAAAATATATACTATGTGACCCTGGAAAACAAAACCAGTCTTAAGTAGCATGGGATTATTTGTAACAATAGCCAAAAATACATTGTATGGGTCAAAATGGTCAATTTTTTCAAAAATCATTAGGATATTTGGTAAAGATCATGATCCATGAAGATATTTTGTAAATGTCCTACTGTAAATATATCACAACATAATTTTTGATTAGTAATATGCATTGCTAAGAATTTCATTTCAACAGCTTTAAAGGCAATTTTCTCAATATTTAGATTTTCTGGCATCATCAGATTCCAGATTTTCAAAAAGTTGTATCTCGGCCAAATATTGTCATATCCATACATCAATGAAGATTTTAATTTTTCTGATTTGAGATTATGTATAAATCTCAATTTCAAAAAAATGACCCTTATGACTGGTTTTGTGTTCCAGTATCACATATAGAAATATACATTAATTGCATTGCAATAGTAGATGCTTTAGTGTTACAAAAGATAAAAAATAATGCATGAAAGACATTGGTGCATTTCAAAGCTCTTTTTAGGATTATTTAAAAAAAAAAATTCCAACATGTGCATCCTAAATTCAAAGTGGTTTATACAATTATGCATTTGAATTATTTAATCAGACTTACCACCTTCTTCAATCTGCACAGCAGACGTTACTGTCCATATTGAGAGCAAAGTCCATGTCAGTGCCAGAGTAGCAGGTGTCATCCTTAAAGCAGATGTTTTCTGGCTTCTTCTCTCCGGAAATGTAGTCCCGTCTCCGGCCCTTTCCACCAAATCTTCTCGGTTATCACCACAACTAGCTGTCAGAGCCAGACGTAGTGCTTGCGCTCTCTCCAGCCGTCCGAAACACAGCTCTAATGAAGTGGGAACCTCCAGTTGCTTTGGAACACCAGCTTGAATGATGTCCACACCAACAATGAGATTCCACACATGAATAGGACAAGTTGGGGGGAGTCCAAGGTAACACTGACCAACTAGATTTCAGGCAAAAACTGAAAAAAAAAAATACTATTGACAACCCACTTAGCAGACAGCGTACTACAGGTCTTAGTGCGTTGGTCGACAAGGAGTTTGTTTGTCATGCAAAGGGAATGGAGGTACAGGGGCGGTTTCTAGTTTTATCTCACTCTTTTGTCTGTATAGGTTTTTAAAGGGCATGGCAAACGCTTTACTGTTTCGGGAACCCCAACGACTTGTTTGAAAAGAAATCCCGTCACACTGAGTCAAGGGCAGTTCACTGACACCTTTGCCATGGAGTTGATGTCTTTAAGACTGTTTGGACAGAGAGAGAGGTCAGTACTTCAACCTTGTGAGGGTGGTTTTCAAATGTTAGATGGCAAAATGTAAACCGATGGTAATGGAATCAATGCATTTTTGTGTTTGCATTACAAACGACACAAAATTTAAAGGAAATATACAATAAAAAAGCATTTCTTCTTGTAAACAGAACATTTATTTGTGGTTAATTCCTCTGTTCACAAAGCATTGTTTTTTTTCCCATTTGAGACAATTGTAAGTCTGAGAAAATGTGCAATACTGTACACTACCAGTCAAAAGTTTTTGAACAGTACAATTTTTCATGTTTTTTTTTTTAAACATGTCTCTTTTGTTCACCAAGCCTGCATTCATTTGATCCAAGTACAGAAAAAAACAGTAAAACTGTGATATATTTTACAATTTAAAATGACTATTTTCTATTTGGATATATTATAAAACGTAATTTATTCCAAAATTTAAAAGCTGAATTTTTAGCATTATTACTCCAGTCACATGATCCTTCAAAATCATTCTAATATTCTAATTTGCTGTTTAAAAAAAACTTTATTATTATTATTATTATGATGTTAAAACAGCCGAGTAGATTTTTTTCAGGTTTCTTCAGAGGAACAGCATTTATCTAAAATACAAATTTTTTATAACATTATAAAAATCTTCATCATATTTTGATCAATTTAAAGCATCCTTGCTAAATAGAAGTATTAATTTCTATATTTTTTGTCCCAAAAGAATCAAAAGAATCCTGAAAAAATGTACTGAACTGTTTTAAATATTGATAATAATAATGATAATGTTTCATGAACAGCAAATCAGCATATTAGAATTTCTGAAGGATCATGTGACACTGAAGACTGGAGTAATGATGCTGAAAATTCAGCTTTAAAATCACAGGAATAAATTACATTTTAAAATGTATTCAAACAGAAAACAGTTTTTGAAATAGTAAAAATATTTCAAATTTTACTGTGTTTACTTTGTGTCAAATAAACGCAGGCTTGGAGAGCAAAAGAGACTTCTTTAATAACATTAAAAATCTTGCTATTCAAAAACTTTTGACTGGTAGTGTATTTGGATTATCACAACCTGACATGAAAGATATTATGCATTTTAGTACAGCTTGACAGAAAGAGTTTAATTTCCCTGTCTGTCCTTGTCTATTTTAGGACAAAGAAAGTCTCTTTCCTTTTATTTTCTGGTTTTACTTTTTACAAGTGCTCTTTATTGCATGAGTTTTACGGACACTGAATCACAAGTCTTTTGTTTTGCAAATAGCACCAGATAAATGTTCAAAATGGTCTGCTACAATGTTGTACAGACAATCCACTGAAAGGAGCGTCTGAACGGAAGACGCTCCGACAAAGATCAGTGCTGTAAAATCGAGCAATTTCCTTCCTAAACGTCATAAAAAGCATTTAGATTAGAAGAGCATAATTCCAATACAATGTCTCATTACGTCTTTTTTTTAATCGACTTTACAGCATAGACTGTGATTACCGTGGGTTTCTTATAAAAGGTTTGTTCGATCAATCACAAATACATGAGTGCTAGTGTTAAAACCAATGCACTGCATTAGAAATGCATTCTAATTTCAATTCAGTTCATTAAAATCATATTAAAAATCGTTTATGCACAACATGGCATTGATAGAAATTACACCCACTATAATCAATCTAGAAAACAAACAGATACAGGACTGGTACTGCATATATGGTACATCAAACCATTTTCTTTTTCACATTGAGTATCATGAATAAATTACACCATGGGACAGACCATATAGAAAGGGGAATGTGCAAAGCAAATATATAGGAGAGTTGGAGTGCAGCAGAAGGCTTGTCTCCTGGCTGGTGTTGGTGTAGTGTTCACAATACTGGCCTTTGGACTGGCAGGTCTGGAGAGACATTTACTCAAGAGACTCACTGTCCTCTGTGAACAGCTCAGCCAGGTCTGCTACTGTAAACACGGAGGCCTCCGAATGCTTCATGGATGTGGAACTGTGACTGGAGAAGATGTTGGTTTGAGACAGATCAGTCAAGGTCAAAATTAGTCAAGCACAAACAATGCAAATCTGCAGAAGACTTGAGTGTACAACTGTATGTGTTTAAAGATTCCATTAATTTGCTTGACAAATGCAGACAAATGTTTTTTTCTTGAGTTGATGAGTGTCCTTTTAGACCAGGAAATTGGAGTGGGACATACAGTTGAAGTCAAAAGTTTACATACACCTTGCAGAATCTGCAAAATGTTAATTATTTCACCAAAATAAGAGGGATCAAACAAAATGCATGTTTTATTTTAATTTAGTACTGACTTGAATAAGATATTTCACACTGTCCACAAGAGAAAATAATAGTTGAATTTATAAAAATGACCCTGTTCACAAGTTTACATACACTTGATTCTTAATACTGTGTTGTTAGCTGAATGATCCACAGCTGTGTTTTTTGTTTAGTGATAGTTGTTCATGAGTCCCTTGTTTGTCCTGAACAATTAAACTGAAGATTTAGAAAAAATGTACTGAAGAAGATTCTCACGTTTTCCAGAAGACAAAAGAAGTTGAATTCAAAATGTATTGTGTTTCCTTCTTGAGCATCAGTGTGCACTTGAACCTTCTGTAATAGTTGCATATGAGTCCCTCAGTTGTCCTCAGTGTGATTTTCTCTGGTGGACTATATGTAAACGTATTTTATGTGAAATATCTTTTTCAGGCGAGTACTAATAAAAAAAAAAAATAACATGCATTCTGAATGATCCCTCTTTTTTGGTAAAATAATTTACATTTTGCAGATTTTGCAAGGTGTATGTAAACTTTTGACCTCAACTGTATTTAAATGTGTCAGATACTTACCTCTTTTCTGCTGTTTTAAGCATTGCTTGCATCCGCTCCTCAATGGTGGACTTGATCAGAAACCGATGAACAAATGTGGGTCTGCATAAATAATACGAATAACTTAATTGAATGTACTAATAACATCCCACAAGACAAGACATGGTTAGCATCAGCTAACATCTTGTGAAGTCAAAAGCTGCGACATTTTTAATATCTATAATATTGCTTTCTCCAGGGAAAACATTGCAGAGATCAAGCACAGTTTACAAGCCAAAACAGTTCTAAATAAACATGTGGGTAGATTTTGATGTGAGATGGAGATTTTTCTTTGCGTAACATTTTTATGGATTATGGAGCATGTATGTATTTTAGCCAGAAGCAATGGTTTAAAGTTAAACTGCCTTTATGATGGATTCGTTTCTTACAAACACAGTTTTTTTGCTTCACAGGACATTCCCTGAAGGACTGGAGTGGTGTGGATTACTTTGTGAATTATTGTGATGTTTTTATCAGCTGTTTGGACTCTCATTCTGACGGCACCCATTCACTGAAAAGGATCCACTGGTGATGCAAATTTCCGAATTAACTATTCCTTTAAATATTCAAAAACATTTTTTGAATTTGTGCAATTTTAACTAATATGAGAGAAAAGCTCCAAGCCAGAATCAAACTCATGTCAGCAGCATGTGTTGAATGTTATGTGATTGGCTGATGCTTACTTTGTTTGGCCAATCCGGTGCACTCTTCCTATGGCCTGCAGTTCGTGGGCGGGGTTAAGGATGGGCTCCACCAGCAGAACATGTGTCGCTTCGATGATGTTTAGCCCATTTGAGCCTGTGTGCAGCGGCATCAGCAAGATGTTGATCTTTTCCTCATATTTGAAAGAGCTCAGGTTCTCCTGAAAATGAATGCAACAGTCATCATTTCACATATGTGACGCTGGACCACAAAACCAGTCTTAAGTAGCACGGCTATATTTGTAGCAATAGACAAAAATACAAAAAATTTTATTTATGCCAAAAAATCATTAGGATATTAAGGAAAGATCATGTTCCGTGGAGATATTTTGTAAATTTCCTACTGTAAATATATCAAAACTTAATTTTTGATTAGTAATATGCAGTGTTAAGAACTTCATTTGGACTTTAATGACGATTATTTTGATATTTTTGCATGCTCAGATTCCAGATTTTCAAATAGTTGTCCTATCCTAACAAATCATATGAATAAATAAGCTTTCCATTGATGTATGATTTGTTAGGATAGGACAACATTTGGTCGAGATACAACTATTTGAAAATCTGGACTCTGAGCATGCAAAAATATCGGAATATTAAGAAAATATTCTTTAAAAAAGAAAAAGTCTTTAAAGATGTATAAATCTCTGCTCAATTGGCTAAATAACAGATATAGTTAAAAAAGTTTCAAAGTTCATTTCATTTCAAGATTCATTTATTTTTTTCAGAATTATTTGAAATAAATACAAATAAATAAATATTATAAATAAAAAAATATTTATATATAAAAAAAAAAAAAAAATCCAGCACAATTCTGTTATTTTAGCAGTTGGCAAAATAACAAATTCTCGTGTTTTTTTTTTAATTTTCACATTTTTTTTTACATTTAATTTATTTGTTTATTTTCCATTTTTACAGAATTTTGTGTCTTTAATATATATATATATATATATATATATATATATATATATATATATATATAAAATTCACTTAATTTTAATACACACATACAACACATTTCCAAAATCAACTAATTTAATTTCCAATGAAAGGGGTGTTCTGAAATGAAATAAAGTGAATTAACATTAAATGATATATAAAGAAACAGTAAATAAACAAGTAAATAAATTAATAAATAACTTAAATTGAAAGGCAACAGAAATACTTACATTTGGTAAATATGGCTCATTTTAGCATCAGATCTACTCGTTTTATAATGAGATTTTTAGGTAGTTGGCTAAATGACAGAAATGGTAGTTTTTGTCATTTTCAAAATGTATTTAATTTCCAGATTCATTTATTTTTCCAGAATTGTGTCTCTTATTTGAAATAAATATAAATAAATATTATACATTTGGATATACACATTTAAAAAGTAAATTCAAAGAACAGGTGTTAAAAAAATCCTTAATTTTAATAAATACAAATACATAAAAACATTTTCAAAAAATTTCCAGTCAGTTTTTCCAGTCAACAAATATGACTCATTTTAGCATTAGATCTACTCATTTGATGAGATTTTTAAGCAATCACAGAAAAGAAAAAAATCCTTCATAAAAGACCGACATTTTATGTAACACTGTCGTTATATTCGACGCAAACCTGAAATTTGTGAATTCCGTTGATCTGTGCAAACTCCATGTTGTTGTCGAAAAGGGCTTTCGCAATGATGTCCAGGACGCCCTGCCACTGAGAAACGAGGCGTAAACGTAAGGTCAAAGGTTAAGAGCAGTAGTCTGGTGTTTGATGTAGTAACTCATTTAATGAGAGCGTTACCGTGGAGAACACAAGAGACTTGGCTCCCGGGTTGGTCATCTGGATTTTCTTTAAAACTCGAACCACAGCCTCGACCTTCGTGGAGTGGCTACCCTACAGGGGAAGAGATTACAGGGATGCTACAAATCATATCTGACTTGACTGCAAATGCCACGTTGTTGGAGTACAGTTGTATTTTACCTACATTGTAAATGCCTAAAAAAAGCAGGAACTGTCTCTGACCTTCACAGGGATGTCCTGCCCCTGGTGGGCACTCTGAGTGGTGAACACATATGAGATCTCTGAATGTGAAGTGGTTTGTCGGCATATGGCGCATTTTATGGCTCTGCGTCGATTGCCGACGCTGTACTGCTCCACAATGATGGCGATGCACTCGTTACAGAAACAGTGTCCACAGGTCAGTACGGCCCACTGACAATAAAAACAGATTCAAGTCACGTTCAGAGTATATACTCATATATACACTTGACAGATTGATTTTTGCTTTGATTTTACCTCTTGGCCCAGCGGTCGAGCGCAGATGGGACACGGTTCTGGATTCAACCCTCCAGTGGACTTATCCTGAGACTGAAAAAATCAATACATGAATTACTACATCAGATCTGACAGTTTTGGTCATCTATACAAGATAAAATCTTAAAATTTTTCCTTTTTTTAATTTTAAGCAAAACAGGATTTTTCTTTGTCTTTTAAGAGTTTGATCTACTTAGCAGACACATATTCACAACATACCATCCTAAATGTAAATCTAAAACACTTGTGGAAGCTAAAGAGAGTTTTTACTTCATATACAAACAGTTCAGACATAACAGAGGTTTGAGTTCTATATGTTTAAGGCAAGACACTCCAGTTGAATAGGGTAAGAATGTTACCATACCAAAAAATAACACCATATTTAACCAGTTGATTTATCACAGTACTTTAAGACTTCTGACATGTTATGTTTAAATATGCAAATGATGCATTATGTAACTGAACACGCACTAATTTGCATGCATTTCCAGAACAGAAATCTAAACATATGTGACCCTGGACCACAAAACCAGTCTTAAGTATCACAGGTATATTTGTAGCAATAGCCAAAAATACATTGTATGGGGAAAATTATTGATTTTTCTTTTATGCAAAAAAATCATTAGGATATTAAAAAAATATCATCTTCCATTAAGATATTTTGTAAATTTCCTCCTGTAAATATATTTAAAAATCATATCAGTGATATGCATTGCTAATAACTTAATTTTGACAACATTAAAGGCAAAAAAATCTCAGATTCCAGATTTTCAAATACTTGTCTCTCGGACAAATACTGTCCTATCCTAACAAACATACATCAATGGAAAACTTATTTATTTAGCTTTCAGATGATGTATAAATCTAAATATATATATTAAATCCAAGTTAAAATGTCATGCTTTAAAAGTTTTTTTTTGTTTTTTTTCTCACACAGAGGGTTCTGGTCATTTCTCTTTATCACTCCGTGAATCAGAAAATACTATCATTTTATATAAACCAGGTAAATAATAACTGACTCCTCTTTAAAAAACAGGAGATTTCTTACTTGGTGTATGAGAAAAAACCCATTTTGAGAAAATGGCCTTTAAATATATGTATCATAATTGAAATCTACAGGTGCAATTAGATAAAGTGTAATAAAATGCTGTATAAATCAGGCAAATTATGTCTGTACAAACAGTTCTGTAAATACCTTCAGAATATAGACAGAAATAAACAAAATTGCTACTAAAATGGAGAATTTTTGTAATAAAATAAACACTTAAATGTGTCTTTTATTTCCACCTTTCCACTAGTCTTAAAGAAGACAAGTTATGGAAATAAAATATGCTAAAATCTCAAAACTGACAACTGCATGCCTGTGTGTTGCCTTAAATGAACAGTTCAACAAAAAATTTAAAATTGCTGGAAATGTACTTGACCTCAAGTTTTTCCAAACCTGTATGAGTTTCTTTCTTCTTTTTTGTATGGAAGTCAACGGGGACCAAAAACATTTTGATTGCCCACATTCTTCAAAATATCTCGTGTTCAACAAAAGAATAAAATCATATGGATTTGGAACAACTTGAAGGTGAGTAAAGAAGTGAGAACAGAAGTCTTAAAGGTACAGTAGCAAAAAACACTTCAAGGATCACTGAGAAGGTGAAAATTGGTGGAAATTAGGTTAAAATGCTACTTAAGGATGAGTTCACTTTTCAGAACACCCCTTGTCATCCAAGATGTTCATGTCTTTCTTTATTCAGTTGTAAAGAAATTTTGTTTTATAAGGAAAACATTTCAGGATTTCTCTCCATATAATGAATATGTATGGTGCCCCCGAGTTTGAACTTCCAAAATTCAGTTTAAATGCAGCTTCAAATGGCTCTAAATGATCCCAGCTGAGGAAGAAGGGTCTTATCTAGCAAAATGATCAGTTATTTTCTATACTTTTTCTGTACTTTTTAACCTCAAATACTTGTCTCTGTGATGCGCATGTGTAGTCTGTGATCTGGGTCACTACAGTAAGGGTATGTCAAAAACTCCCATCTCGTTTTCTTTTTTTTTTTGTTCTGAAAGTGAACTAATCCTTATGTGTTAAATAAAAAATAAAGTTGAATTAAAACAGCATGTTTTACCTTCTCCAGATTTGTAAGATAGAGAAACTGGCCAAGCTTTTTTTGAAGTTGTGATTTGGCCACTGCCCTGTCATTGAGTAGCTTTATCCTGTTCTGCTCCACCTGTTCACATGTAAAAAGCAGAAAAAAATGATCATAGTTCTCTTAGTCTAAAAACCACAAATAGTATAACAGATAAGGCCTTTTCTGTCGTCATCACCTCATGAGGTTCTATGATATGAAGCACTTTGGGTTTGGGCTCATCAGGTAACCGCACACGCAGCCTCTCGGTGGCCATGCCCAGCTCATCTATGGCCGACACGTGATCCCGAAGTGACATCCAGTACTCATGCAGCAGCTGAAAAATTACAGACATTTTGATGAAAAAACATTCAAGAACTGCATAATTTATCATGCAGTTAAAAAAACAACCTCCAACCTTATATTCTTTCTTCCAGGACTCAAAGAGCTCCATGAAGGAGTTTCCCTCCTCCACGAGGCCAGACTCCAGGCGACGTGCTTTGGCGAAGGACAGGATAGCTTTAAGGGCTCGTTCTGTCTCACTGGCTGCCCACAAACCCCTGCTGGTCGTGGGGAGCCTGTCATCTACCAATCCTTCCTCATCTTCAATCATCTCCTCAAAGATGGCCGTCTGCCCCTTCACTCTGCCCAGAATGCATTAAAAATAAAGTTTACTGACTACACTTTCTGTATATGGGCCATTCTACAGAACTGGTGCAAACTGCTGTCCCACAACCAAAAAGCACATTTAAAAGCATTTAAGTATTTAAATCATAGATGTTTACTAAGCGCCTTCTATTCTCTATTGAAACTCTATCTATTCTCTATTAATAAGCTTAATATATTTAATAGCATCATTTACTTTCAATTGGGAGCTGGCTATATATAGCTGGCTGAACCCTAACCTCTAAATTTTAACTTGTGAAAATTATATTTGAAAAAAAAGTGTTATTTTTTTGCCATTGTTTTTTAAAGTATCTTTTGGTTCTTTTAAAAAGTGAAGTAAAAAAAATTATTTGATATTTTCTTTGTAAATTAGGAAACTTTATGTAAAAAAATGTGTCACTACCGAAACTACTGTTTTAGTCTACTGGCTAAGACTGATTTTAACTACACATTTTTGGATGACCTACCATTTTAAATGGCAAACTCTCTGTGTTTTATAACTTACGTGTGAGAGAAGAGTTTTGACTCGTAGTCTGTAAAAAGTTCATCTGCTTTGCAAAAGACACAACTATGGAACGAAAATTAAAAGAAACAAATGTTAAATTCAAAGGTGAACAATTATCATCATTTGCAAATATGGCATTTAACTAGGGATGCTCATATTGACCGTTTAACCGTTAACCGTCAGTAAGAATTTTAACCGATTATTACTATCAGTTAAACGGTTAAAAAAAAAAAAATAATAATAATAATAAAATTATATAATATATTTATATAGTTTGCTGCATGGTGAAAGAAAAAATAATGTTTACTCGCGGGCGTGTGTAAAAGTGCGGCTGTCCAGAAATATTTCGTTGAGTAAGCACCTGCTTTACCTTCTCTTAGTTTGTGTAACTCATGTAAGTAGCCTATGCAACATGATGGCAAGTGGCGATATTGGGTTATCAGAGAGTGAATCCATGA
The DNA here is from genome assembly GCF_049309525.1 of Garra rufa. Taxonomy (NCBI): domain Eukaryota; kingdom Metazoa; phylum Chordata; class Actinopteri; order Cypriniformes; family Cyprinidae; genus Garra; species Garra rufa. The sequence goes on along the minus strand of NC_133381.1, from coordinate 6,267,945 downwards.
ATAAATGTATTCAAATTCTGAATGAATTATAGTCTAAAAAGTGCGCGCTCCCCTTACAATCACTGGAAAGCTGTCACTCATACATTACTGTAGTTAATCGCAATCTCACAAAGTTAATAAAAAGTAATAAAATAACCTTTACTCTGTACAATGAATCTCTTATTTACATCATGTCTACACTTTCTTTGTTTTGATGAGAGAGTTCGTGGAGGTATAGAATTCAGCAGAACTGAAACCGGCACTTTGAGTGGTGAGAGGATCGTAACATAGCCGCCTCTGATTGGCCATTGCTATAATGTAATCAACAGAAATGTCTGTGATTGGCTATTGAACGCTGTGAAAACACGTTTCTCCAGATATGACTAGTGGATGAAAAGACCCGAACCGCAAATTGAAAGGATTTTTGTTAAGTGTTTTTATCATGGATCTAAGCGTTAACAGACAGCGTCCCAGTCTATCCGTACAGCATGTCCACATGTTAAAAACTGAGGTATAGGCTGGCCTGCTATATGTTTTTATGTCCGACGAGAAGAACAAGACCGGTACAGTTCTTCAAAGCGCATAGAAGGATTCAGTGTGTTTTAGTTTTGTCATCTTAATTAGGTAGTTATTTAATTTATACATATTTAGTGTAGGCCTATTTATATTATTCCTTTTTTTATTTTATTCTGATTTTCTCTGTTCTCAGAAGCGCTGCTGATGCGTGATAATTTGAGTATATGAATGCAGTTTTTGTAGTTGCTCTGTATGCTGCTGTTTGCACGTTAAAATAAAACATTTGCTTGTATTTTTATGTATCATCACAGATACTCGTGCATTCTATTTTTATTTTAAACGAATTTATTATTCTAATTTTATCAGTTAACGGTTAATGATCGGATAACGAGCAGCGGTTGTCGGTCAGGAAAATTAACCGAAATGAGCATCCCTACATTTAACCTAATCATAATCTGTAATTTCTTATGGACTAGAAGCTCAAAATCAAGAAAATGCACAAACAACTTGGACCACAAACCCAGTCATAAGTCACGCGGGTATATTTGTAGAAATAGCCAACAATACTGCGTATGGGTTAAAATTATTGATTTTTCTTTTGTCAAAAATCATTAGGATATTAAGTAAATATCATGTTCTATGAAGATATTTTATAAATTTACCACCATGAATACATCAAAACTTAATTTCTTATTAGTAATATGCATTGCTAAGAATTTCATTTGGACAACTTTAAAGGCCATTTTCTCAATATTTTTTTTTGCAACCTCAGAGATCAGATTTTCAAATAGTTGTATCTCTGCTAAATACTGTTCTATTCTAACAAACCATACATCAATGGGAATTGACCCTCATGAGTGGTTTTGTGGTCCAGGGTCACATATAACGTGGAATTAAAAATAAAATTCATCCATTTTCACTAATTGCAATTATTGTTGCATTGCTACTATAATATAAAGTATGCATTTAATCCATAAACATTTAAAAGATTTTACTTGTTCAGTGGCAGACGAACAGGTCGCAGGTGGCAAAGTGTTGTTTCCTCGATGACTTGCTGAGATGGTGGCCCCTCCAGATTCTTAACAGCATCTTGAACCGTTTTCTGCGATTTCATCAAATCATCTATTTGAGTGCTGAGCAGAAACTGAAGACCACGAGCGTCTCGAAACCTATGAGTGAGAAGTATTTGTTAAATAATATATATTTAACATCAAAAACTATATATCTGCAATCCGTCAAGTAAATGGATGCTGGATTACTTGTCAGCCATTGAAAGCTTGTTGGCTTGTTGTTTATAACTGCAGGTTAGCTCATTTTGGATGCGGCCCACAAGGTCATCGTCCATAGAATATTGAATGGCCTGCTGTATGACATCTAGCCACCAGGGAGATCGAAGGTTCACCTAGTGCACAGCACACCATTATTAAACTAGTGTACAAAAATAACTCTAATAAGTGAAAACACAAAGCTGAAAATGTGTGAAAGCCAAGCATTTACCTTACGCTTTAGCTCTTTGATATGCTGAAGAACAGGTTGTAGGTTCTGATGTGCTTCAGAAACCTCAGAGTTCACCTTGGCCATGTAATGCTGCTTCAGCTGCTCAGCCTAGGATGAAAACACAGAGCAATAGAAATTATTAGCAAATTGATCTAATTTTCGTTTTAAAAATATATCATATTGAAGACTACGAGTGATTATCCAACCTCTTCTTTGAGACTGTCATCTCTCAGGGTTGGAGGGATCCCAGGATGCTTTGCATTCAGAAGCTCCATCAGATTGTGGGTTGCATGAAGCCTCTATATATTTTGGACAAAAAAGGTTAAGTACAATAAAAATGCACACAAAATAACTGAAAAGAATGTGACCAAATTTGACCTTCAACATTTCTCACATTATCACAGTTTATTTGCTATAGTTTAGAAAATGGTAATAAAATATGACAAGAACTCAAATGAGTAATGCATTTTGATAATGTCAGGTAACTTTTATAGAAAGGTATGTAATGGATTACAATCAACCAAAGCACCCACTAGTATAAAAATACAACTAGTAATATTATATATGGTATCTGAAATTTTTTTGGTTTGACTGTATATTTGAATTGAAACTGAACTAAAATGAATTCATTATAAAAGAGAGAACTGGATTTGGAACTGAAAAAATAAACAAATAAATAAAATAACATTTGGGATTGAGGCAAATCAAATTGGTAAATATTTTAACTATTATAACAGAGACACTTGTTTTGTATGATAAGTTTTCTGAAATGCATTTTTGTTTAATTTTATTGACAGAGTTAAAAAAAATTTCGATTAGGGATATCACATTTTAATCACTCTCAACAGCCGGAAAATGTATATTACCATATTTTAAATATAATTTTTAAATATTTAAATATAACATTATTATATTACCATACCATATTTTTAAGAATGATATATGAACCAGACCCTCTTTAAAATCCCTCAAAATTCAGAAAAAAATAATTTTGAGAAAACACCCTTAAAGATATGTAGTTCAACTTCAATCCACATACACATATAGACAGATGTGAAAAAAATAAACACCTAAATGTGTATTTTAGATGTTTTCTTTTTCTAGTCTGCCCTAAATCTAGCCCAGACACCCCAAAAATCTCAAAGTTGACCAGTTCCTGAAAAAAACAAAGGTTTTGCCAGTAGTGTCCTGCCTTAAATTAATTTGCTATTGTTTACCTGAAGGGAATCTGTTTTCAGTCTTGCTTTATGTTCTTCAGATGACCGCAGCACTTCTCTGTACATCTCCGCTGCATCTACAAACTCGCCTGCCGAGGACAGGAAACAGTTTAATAAAGGAGAAGTTCACTTCCGGAACAAAAATTAACTAATAATTCACTCACCCCTTGTCATCCAAGATGTTAATGTCTTTCGTTCTTTCTTCGGTACATAAGAAATTGTTTTTTGAGGAAAACATTTCAGTATTTCGCTCAATGTAGTGGACTTCTATAGTGCCTGCAAGTTTGAATTTACAAAATGCAGTTTAAATGCAGCTTCAGAGGGCTCTAAACGATCCCAGCTGAGGAAGAAGGGTCTTTCCTACCAAAACAATCGGTTATTTTCTAAACAAATTGACAATTTATATACCTTTTAACCTCAGATGCTCGTATTGTCTAGCTCTGCATGAAATCTGTGTATTTCGGTTTAAGACAGTTAGGGTTCAGAAAATGACAGATTTAAGACACTTATTCCTTGGCTGGGCTCATTTAGAGCCCTTTGAAGCTGCATTAAAAATACATTTTGGAAGTTCGAACTCGTGGGCACCATTTAAGTCTATTATATGGAGAGACATAATTTCATATCAACTGAAGAAAGAAAGACATGAACATCTTGGATGACAAGGGGTGAGTAAATTATCTGTAAATGAACTTCTAAGTGAACCTCTACTTTAAATACTGTAGATGAATACTGATACTGTAACAAACGGGGCTCACAATACCTCTGATGATGTGGATTCCAGCCAGACCATTGAGAGCACACACCAGCTGCCTGTGAGCTTCTTCACACTCAACACGGCATTTCTTCTGCAACGACTTCAACAACTCCTCCATTGTCATAGTGCTTAAACAGGAAACACAGTGTTGATGAAATAAACCAGAACCTCATCTCTCAAAAAACTGACCAATAACATCTGAAATCTCTTTATACCTCTTCTGGAAGGGCAGGAACTCTCCTCTGACAGCTTGCGGGTGGCAGCAGGCCTGACGCAGACGTAAAAGGGGGTATAATATGGTAGTAACGGTACGTCGGTCCAGACTACCCAGCTTTATTGACCAATCAGAGATCTTCCTTAGCTTGACAAGAGCATCCTGCGAGCAAACCTCATGCTGACGGTGGTAAAAGTGTCCCTCTACTGGAGAGAAGTTAAGCCAGTGGGTCTCTTCTGTTTGAGGAGGGATTTGGATCTAAAAATGAAGTTTGTGACATCAAATAAATGCAATGACAAGATTATAATGGATAAGTTAGTTAACTGAAAGTGTTACCTACTAACCTGATCGATGACATCTTTTTTGGCCGATCGCCATAGTAGTTGACCAATGACATTGTAGAGCTGTGCTGTATTGCCGTGGCGGTACGGGCGATAAAGTAACTGGTCCCACCAGTACTTGACCCAATAGGGATCAACTCCCAAGAATAGGACAAGACCATACAAGTCTAAAAGATTTCATATAAGACAAAAACAGTTATAATTGCATTAAAAAATGTTTGATTCCATAAGGCAGTCTTTGCAGTATTCCAATAACACATGTGACCCTGGACCACAAAACCAGTAATAAGGGTCGCTTTTTTGATACATTGTCTAAAGGCTGAATAAATAAGTTTTCCATTGATGTATAGTTTGTTAGGACAATATTTGGCTGAGATACAACTATTTGAAAATTTGGAATCTGAGGGTGCAAAAAAACGAAATATTGGGAAAATCGCCTTTAAAGTTGTCAAAATACAGTTTTGATATATTTACAGGAGGAAATTTACAAAATATTTTCAAGGAACATGATCTTTACTGATTTTTGACATAAAAGAAAAATCAATAGTTTTGCCCCATACAATGTATTTTTGGCTATTGCTACAAATATACCCATGCTACTTTAGACTTTTAAGAGGTTTGTGGTCCAGGGTCACATAAACTGGATTATATATGGAATATTTACAATATACTGTATATTCCCTATCATTTTGTTGCCAATGTAAAATTAACCAATACAATTAAAATTAATTATTAGTTAATTAATTAATTTAGTTATCTTTTTTATTTAGCTGTTATATAAAACCATTAAGTCAGTTTCATAACTGCTTCTTGCATCACGACTCATGGGGATGATAATGCTAAAATAAGTTTTAATAGTGATCATAGTAGAAACATTGCAAAAGAACTGGTAAGTTCTTTCAAATCTTCATTTTTATGTTTGTTAAAAAAATTCAGTATGCCGTCATACAGGAAAATTGAAGAAAGTCCCCAAGTGGTGTTTTACATTACTTTAAAATGTGTCAGTAAAATATATATATTGGTTAATATTGTATTTTATTGCTTTATACTACACTGCTGCCTATAAATACATTTGTAAATGCATTAATACATTTATAATATAATTCTCACATGTTAATTTAGTATTATTATTTTAAAGAATGTTTGCATTATGAATTTTAGAATCAATTAGATATAAATTTGATAAATAAATATAAATTAGATTCAATTGAAATAACATAATATATGACCCTGGAGCACAAAGTCGCTGGGGTATATTTGTAGTAATAGCCAAAAATACATAGTATGGGTCAAAATTATTGACTTTTCTTTTATGCCAAAAATCATTAGGAAATTAAGTAAAGATCATGTTCCATGAAGATTTTTTGTAAAATTCCTACTATAAATATATCAAAATGTAATTTTTGATTAGTAATATGCATTGTTAAGAGCTCAATTTGGACAACTTTAAAGGTGATTTTCTCAGTATTTCGATTTTTTTGCACCCTTAGATTCCAGATTTTCGAATAGTTGTATCTCGGCCAAATATCGTCCTATCCTAACCAACCGTACATCAATAGAAAGCTTATTTATTGAGCTTTCATATGATGTATACATCTCAGTTTTGTAAAATTTTACCTTATGACTGGTTTTGTGGTCCAGGGTCACATATAAATAATAAATAAATTAAATATTAAAGATAATAATAATAATAATAATGAATAAAAAAAGAAAGTAAGGCATAACATAAAAACATCATTAAAACGTAAAAATGAATTACAAAAGTAAAAGTAATTTAAAATAATTCATAACCTCAAAAATTCTAAAAGATAATATAAGACTTATTATAAAATCTTTTCCATTTGGGTCAATGTTGGTTATTGCTACAAATATACCTGTGCAACTTATGACTGGTTTTGTGGTCCAGGGTCACATATATGGCACTGAGTACCAGTTTTCAGCACTGGCAAAATGCTGAAAAATACTTCACATTTTTTCCACTCACCTTCCAAACCTCTCTGCACAGGTGTTCCACTGACACACCAGCGATTAACAGATGTGAGACGCAAAGCCATTTCCGCAGCCTGAACAGAAAAACAACAGATTTTGCAATTCTTAAAAAGGAATGTCCTTGCCTTTCCACTGATTCCAAATGAAGCTGATCTGTGACTGCTGTTTCCGGCTTTAAAACTGAACAGGATTAAATCCTGCGAATGAGTATAATGTGATCACCTTGGCTGTGGTGCACTCCACCATCTGAGCTTCATCCAGACAGACGCGCCACCACTCCACAGCCACCAAAGGGCTCGGTATAGCCATGTAGCGCTTCTGGTTGCGGAATCGGCGACCGTCTTTGCTATTGCTGTGTGGGATGTCGACGTAATTGAGTTCAGTGCGCAGCACGTCGTAAGTGGTGATGACCACATCCTGCTCAGCTAGAATGTGAGGCTGGATGAAACCGTGTCTCTTTACACCCTGATACACCTTAAAAAAATAAAAAAAATAAAAAGATTAAAGGAGTTCACTTTTTTCAGAACAAAAATGTACAGATAATTTACTCAACCCCTTGTCATCCAAGATGTTCATGTCTTTTTTCTTCAATTGTAAGAAATTTTGTTTTTTGAGGAAAACATTTCAGGATTTCTCTCCATATAGTGGACTTCAATGGTGCCCTCGAGTTTGAACTTCTAAAACGCAATTTAAATGCAGCTTCAAAGGGCTGTAAATGATCCAAGCCATGGAAAGAAGGGTCTTATCTAGTAAAATAATGGATTATTTTCTATTAAAAAAAAAATACAATTTATATACTTTTTAACCTTAAAGGAACACTTCACTTTTTTTGGAAATAGGCTCATTCTCCAACTCCCAACGAGTTAATAAGTTGAGTTTTACTGTTTCGAAATCCATTCAGCCGTTCTCCTGTTCTGGCGATATCACTTTTAGCATAGCTTAGCATAGATCATTGAATCCTATTAGACCAATAGCATCACGTTCATAAGTGACCAACGAGTTTCGATATTTGTCCTATTTAAAACTTGACTCTTCTGTAGTTATATCGTGTACTAAGACCGGTGGAAATGTAAAGCTGCGAGTTTCTAGGCTGATAAGATTAGGAACTACACTTCCATTCCGGCGTAATAGTCAAGGAAGTTTGCTGCCGTAATAAGGCCGAAGCAGGAGCAGTAATACCACGCAGCACATGTGCAAATGCTAAACTAGCTGGGAACTCATTTCTGATAATACTCCGCCTGCTTCGGACATATTACGGCAGCAAACTTCCTTGACTATTACGCCGGAATGGAAGTGTAGTTCCTAATCTTATCAGCCTAGAAACTCGCAGCTTTGCATTTCCACCGGTCTTAGTACACGATATAACTACAGAAGTTTTAAATACAACAAATATTGAAACTCGTTGGTCATTTTTGAACGCGATGCTATTGGTCTAATAGGATTCAATGATCTCTGCTAAGCTATGCTAAAAGTGATATCGCCAGAACAGGAGAACGGCTGAATGGATTTCAAAATGGTAAAAATCAACTTATTAACTCTAGCTTATTTCCAAAAAAAGTGGAGTGTTCCTTTAAATGCTCATCTTGTCTAGCTCGGCAAGACGAGCGTTTGAGATTAAAAGGTATGTAAGTTGTAAATGTTTTTAGAAAATAACCAATCATTTGGCTGGAATCATTTAGAGCCCTTTGAAGCTGCATTTAAACTGCATTTTGGAAGATCAAACTTGGGGGCACCATAGAAGTCCATTATATAGAGAGAAATACTGAAATGTTTTCCTCAAAAAACACCACTTCTTTATGACTGAAGAAAGAAAGACATGAAAAAGTGGGGTGGATACATTATTTGTAAATGTTTGTTCTGAAAGTGACCTACTCCTTTAACACCTTGGATGACAAGGGGGTAAGTAAATTATCTGTAATTTTTTTGTTCTGGAAATAAACTTCTTTATCAGAGGATAAAGTCTGTTCACACCAAGGACAATAACTACAAAGTTAATTTAAATAGCTAAATAGTAGTTTCAGCTCTCTAGTTGGTTCTTACCAGCACTCTGAGGGAAGAAGTGTGAATGTGCCGGTTAATTTCATCCACCCATTGGTGACAGATGGAGCTGGGTGAGATGATAAGCGTGGCTCCAGTAGACACAGGTGTCATGGCCACCAGGCAGTGAGGGCAATAAAACGGGGTCGTTTCCAGGTTCTCCTCTTTGTAGTTGACACACTCCGCATGTTGCCACAGCAGACAGTTCAAGCACTGGACCCGAGGTTTGTAGTCCACCAGGCCGAGCTCTCCGCAGATACACTCAAAGCGGTAATCTGGAGTATTAAATGGGATTACAGATGCTCTGGTTGGTGTTTCGGGTTCAGGTTTAGAGTTTTGTGCAGGATCTGAGTCTGTACTTTTAGCATGAATGTCTTTGGTTGTTTCTTGTTGGGGTTTGTCTGTTGTTTCTTTGTTCATCTGTTCATCTTCATCTGTGATGTCTGCTGAAGTCTTCTGCGGTGTATTTTCTGAGTCTATAAGGGAATCTGGCTCACATTTCAGTTCCTCTGTGAGGAGAGGAGGATCCACACTGTCTTCAGAATCTGATGCTGTCGTATACGAGGTCTGTGATGCCTCTTTCTCCTGACCAGAAACCCGGCGAGATGTTCTCCTGGGAGTGGCTTTGTCAACTGACTTCTAGAAAAATAATACAAACATATGCAGAAGTACATTACAGTATGCATTCTAAATATTTAAAGTGTTTCTTTTAGAAAAAGGGTACTACAAAACAAAATTACAATAAATTAATAAAATAATAGAAGAAAGAAGAAAAAATAAAATAGCAAAATAATAAAAAGAAATTTGTATTTTTAAAGGCAAAGGTAATTCTTTAAGTGGCATCCTTAAAATAGAAAAATATAGTTCTTTTACATGTTATATGAATTTAATAGTATCTTTGTGTGCCTTTTCAATCAGAAAGCTATTACTACTATTAATTTTTGTAATATTAATATAAATGTATACACTACCAGTCAAAAGATTTTAATGGTTTTTTTTTTTAAAAAGCCTGAATATATTTGATCCAAAGTACAGAAATTTTTTTAAAATATTTTTGCTATTTAAAATAACCGTTCTTTATTTGAATATATTTTAAAATGTAATTTATTCATGTGATTTCAATGATGAATTTTCAGCATCAGTACTCCAGTCACATCATCATTCTAATATTCTCATTTGCTGCTAAAAAACTATTATTATTATTATGTTGAAAACAGCTGAGTATATTTTTTTCTGGTTTCTTTGATGAATAGAAAGTTCAGAAGAACGGCATTTATCTGAAATAGAACATTTTTGTAACATTATAAATGTCTTAATCACCACTTTTGATAATGTATGTAATTCCCCAATTCATCAAAGTATCCTGAAAAAAAATTACTCAATTGTTTCAAATATTGATAAAAATACTAACAATAATAAATGTTTCTTGAACAGCAAATCGGCATATTAGAATGATTTCTGAAGGATCATGTGACACTGAAGACTGGAGTAATGATGCTGAAAACACTGGAATAAATTACATTTTAAAATATATCCAAACATAAAGCTGTTATTTTGAATAGTAAATCTATTTCTAAATTTTACTGTTGTTGCAGTACTTTGGATCATATAGCAGAAGAGACTTCTTTAAAAAACATTAAACTGTTCAAAAACTGACTGGACGAGTAATTTAATATGTTTTATAATCATAATAATTTCTGCATAGTTGCTCTAAAAATTCTCTATAGAACATACGTACAATTCGAGGAGTGGCAGGTTTCTTCTTCTTTTCTTTGTAGTTCTTCCCCAGTTTGAAGGATCCTGCTAACCCTCGTCCTTTGACCTGCTCCACAATGTTCTCACTAATAAGTTTGGTCAGGATTTTCTTTATGTGGTTCCGGTTTTTTAGAGTGTCGTACTTGTACATGGTCCTTAGATAAGCAAAAATGGCATTGATTGATGCTCCTTTCCCAACCCTCATTTCCTTAATCGCAGTCAACAGCATTTCACGCACAGCTGGAAAAAGACAGAAATCGCATTAAATTACTTATTATACAATTATTACACACATTTATTAATACAACTGTGACCCTGGACCACAAAACTGCAAACAAAAGACTGCTTATATGTAGCAATAATATTTTTTTCTTTTATGCAAAACATCATTTGGATATTAAGTAAAGATCATGTTTCATGAAGATATTTGGTAAATTTCCTACAAAAACGAAATTTTTGATTAGATATATGCATCACTAAGAACTTCATTCAGATTTTCTCAACATTTTGAGTTTTCTGCAGATTCCAGATTTTCAAATAGTTGTATCTTGGACAAATATTGTCCTATCCTAACAAACCATTCATCTATAGAAAGCTTATTTATTCCACTTTTAGGTTTAGATCTGATGTACATATCTCAACTTCAAAATTTCATTGACTCTTAAGACTGGTATTGTAGTTCAGGGTTACAATTAGGACATGTTCTTGGATCAAAAACTTCAAGTACCTTAACTTAGGGTATTTGGTTAGATGCCATTTTTAGTAAAACATGGTTTATAGGAATGTTGACATTTGACAGAATGGAACATTTTTAAAAACATTTTTACCTGGAAAAATGATCCTCTCCTTGGGTCTCACCTCATGTTTAATGGTTCGTTGTCTCTCTAATGGTGGAGGAGGGACAAAGTAATTCACAGATCGTCCCTGGAGAGGACAGAGACACAAGAGTATAACAAAAACCATCATTTCTGGAAATATTTAATTGTCCTTTGCTTTTTGTTAAAAGGTTCTACTTGCTAATATTAGTTAACTACATTAGGTAACTTAAACTAACAATGAAAAATTTAGACTTACTTATACATTATTAAAATAAATAAAAATTGATAAATGTCCTAATGGATGCCTTTTAGTGAAGAACTTTGGACTCAAAGGAAAAATTATTCTATTCAAACTGTACAAAAAAACTACAGATTGGCATTGCATGTTGATTTTTCCCCCTGACATAAATTAAGGAATTGCTGTCACTGCAATTGTGTTATATCATTCTAATGATACACAGTTTGTCAAGTAACACTGCAATGACCTGGAGCATGGAGTCAATACAAACAACTATTTAGTTAAGTGTCAGGTTAAAAGGTTAATGCATTAACTAAAATGAACCAATGGAGTCTTGTTGTATAGTGTTACCGAAATTACATTATTGCAGAGCTTTTTGACTAATTTGCATGCATTTAGGGACACATCCAATCGTCAACTTACCACAGGTAAAGTGAGAACGCCATGCTCTAGGTTTTGCCTGGTGTTACACAGAATAAGGGCCAGTACTTCCACAGTTTTCCCAAGTCCCATCTCATCAGCAAGGATCCCGCCAGGCCAGTCCACTCCAGCCAAAGGAAACTCTCGAATTAGGCTGTGAGTGAGTTCAAAGTAATTAAAATGGTGCAAAACTAAAAGCTGTTGATATATCCATTGCATTCCAGGAAACAATATACTGTACAATGTTCATACCATCCAGTGTAGGGATTGTAAAAGAGCTTTTTGCCACATATCGTGACCATTTCCCGCCAAAGAAAATGCAACCTTTGTTCTGTGCAAGGAATACAAACACTGTAAATTAGCACTGAACTCTTTTCATGCACTGACATACACCAAAGATGATGATAAAACATATAAAAAAAACATGTCTGGACCTTGAGAGTTACTGCTTTTGTATTTCTCTCTCTTGAGCATCCAGTTGACCGCCTGGCTCTGATAGGGTCTCAGCACGGGGATGAGGCCCGGGTGCTGGACATCGAAGCTCTGCTCTGCTGCTTCTGTCTGGTGGAGGTGTCTGACATGATCGTACAGCTCCTCCACGTTCTGCCGCTCCAGATCAGTGTCACACTCCTCCTCTTCATTCTCCATCACTTCTACCATTGATTGGAAATAAGAAATCACATTAGAATAAATTAAAATCATATATTACAGGAAATATTCTGATTCATGCTTATGGACAGTATCTGCATCATTTCCACTTAGCAATAATTTTAACTTGTCAAATAAACAGGAAAGACCTCATGTTTTGCCGTAGGAAAGATAACTTGTTATTTTATATTTTTATTTAGCAAATTTTGGCCCTAATGGTAAGTGTTTTAAAGCTCATTATATATTTGTTATTGACTAATTTTTGTTAAGTAATATTTATTTATACATTTAGATCTTATTTTTTATTTACTTGTACAATAAAAATTTTTTTCTATGAATATTTTTACAGAACCCCTAGCATTCCCTATCCAGCCCTTAGTTTGAAAACCATTGCTTAAGCAGATACCAATTACTTTATAAGATGGTTGTGTTTTTTCGCATTTGCACTTATGCAAATGACATCACGCTAATGCTCAGTGGGTCCTGTGGTGCAGCTCCACTTCTGGGATTAGTGGGCCTTGGAGTGCAGCTCCACCTCCAGGCTCAACTATTTTACTGTTTTGTGTTCCTGTTTGTTTTTACAAAATAATTAAGAACAGTCTTTTACTGCTTATTAAATCATGTCTGGTAAACTGGTTTGTTTAAATAAATGAGATCACACTAACTCCCAGAGGGCCCTGTGGTGCAGCTCTACTTCTGGGCCTAGTGGGCCTACAGGCTCAACTGTTTTACTGTATTGTGTTTTCAGTTTAATAACTACGAAAAGTCTTTTACGGTTTATTAAATCATGTCTGCTAAACACGTTTATTAAGATAAATGACATCACACTAATGCTCAGTGGGTCCTCTGGTGAAGCTCCACTTCTGGGATTAGTGGGCCTTGGAGTGCAGCTCCACCTCCAGGCTCAACTATTTTACTGTTTTGTGTTCCTGTTTGTTTTTACAAAATAATTAAGAACAGTCTTTTACTGCTAATTAAATCATGTCTGGTAAACTGGTTGTTTAAATAAATGACATCACACTAACTCTCAGAGGGCCCTGTGGTGCAGCTCCACTTCTGGGCTTAGTGGGCCTTAGAGTGCAGCTCCACCTCCAGGCTGAAGTGTATTACTGTATTGTGTTTCCTGTTTGTTTTTACAATATAAATAAGAATAGTCTTTTTACGCCTTTAGAGTGCAGCTCCACCTCTAGGCTGTGTATTGCTTTTTCAGATTAATAAATCATGTCTGATAAATTGGTTTATTAAAAATAAATTTCTACCCATAAACTGAAGATTACCGGGAATGATGAAGTCGTAGAAGAATTCCATTAGCTTTTGCAGAAGCTGATTGGCTTTTTTAATGCGCCCATTTCCTTCACTCAGGAATTCTGGTCTGCCCAACCCAGATTCGATAAGAAAAATTTTCAGCTGTTCATAAAAACAAATGAAGAGAATACACAGTGATTAGTTAACATTATGTTTACATTATGTCCTCAGTCACAAAACAGCTTAATCCCGATGGTTTTGAAATACTCACCTTTACGGATTTATCTCCTGATGCGTGGCACAATTTAATGACTTTCCTTTTCTGTAGCCAATCCAGATCCTCCAACAATATCCCACCAAAGGAACACTCAACCGGCACGAGGCAGACAGGATCACTTCTGCCCATCTCAACCTCCATCTCATGACTATTCAGACTCATACTGAATGTGTCACCTGTTTGCTGCAAGCAGAAGGAATCGTCTCCTAGCATAATAGGAATCTTTGGACACAGGTTAAACTCTCCAATCAGTGCATTCCACCCCTGATCCAGAGCAGAAACTGGCATCACATTCAGTTCTAGTGTATCTGGAAGAGAATCCTGCATGGAACAGCTTGGACGCTCTTCTGATGGTCCTTCTTCTGTGCCTGCAGAAGATGTCAAACAAAGGTTTGCTTCTTCCAGGTTGCTCTTAAGCACCGGTCCAGGATGACAGCTGTCAGACAGTGCTGAGATTGACTCCAGAATGTCTTCACAATTTCCATCATTTTTCCGATCTTCATGCATATTCCACTCCAGTTTCCTCTTGGCCTCCTCATCCACGCGCACCGGCGGCGCACGTTTCCTCCTGCTGCTCATTGTGAAAACTTGCTGCTGAGGTAGGATGACACAAAGTTTCATTATTAACATGTTTCCTATTTATTTAGCATTTTGAATTAAAATTATTTACATTAAATAAGCTTTAACTTACTAAATGTAACAGAAAACAGAATGTAAACAGCTTAAGATTAAGTGGCTAATTTATACACCCCTTCAGTTTGAAACAGATATATATACACAGGAATATTATATCAATATTTTAATATGTAATACAAATAAATAACAAAAATACAAAAGCTGTGTCTTTTACAGTATCACTTATGCTGCTGTGCACTTAAATATTTCAGACTGCAGCTTTAATTCTGCTTAATTCTATACAGAAAACAGTTGTGGTAAAAGACTGATATTAGTGCACGAACCTATTTACTTCATAAACATACATATAAACGATTATTATTATTACAAAGACTATGTTCGTGCAATGCTCGTATATATAACAATACAGAAATGATATGATATATTCTATTCATTCAGTCAAACGCTGCAGATTACATAATATTAGTATCCCTCCTCATTAGCAGTCGAAACGTACCTTTGTTTTGCTCTGGAATGTGTTGTAATCAGCTGCAAGTAAATGTCATGTAATAACTTTCATAAGCTCCAAAACCTGCGGGACATTTTCATGCCTTTATCCGCCATATTTAAAATACAGGAAGTGACGTCAGTCGGAAGCAAAACAATGCCAAGGCGCTGTAATATTCTAAACACTAGATAGCGCTAAACAGCCAAGAATGGGACTGTTTTTGTCAAGATATAGTTGTTTTTGATTATAAATAAATATACTTGATAACTGTCTGATAAAATGATTATTGTTTTTACTCAATTTGTGTATTTAATACACAGCAGAACTTCGACTGAGCCTAATGTTACACTCATATTCAATACACCGAACTACCTTACTTCCAGGTTTTATGTTTTTTTTTTTAAGTAAATGGCACTGCAAATCAATTATTTCATTTCTCAATCTTTCATGTACCACAAAAGGTATCAAAAGTGGTATTTATTATTTATTTATTACTTTATTACACTTACAGTAATTAAAACATTTTCGCGAAAACTGTTTAGGAGTTAAATCAATTATAAAAGACCAAAAGTCATTTACCGGTCACCCTGAAAGAAACCAGTAAATTAAAGTGATAATTAAACAGTGTAATAAAACAAAAAGTTTACTCAGTAAACATATATAATTTTATAATTTTATAACACATTATAATATTAGACGTTCTATTTTTACTCATTTAATGTCATTTCTATCACAGAAATGTATCACTTTCACTTTGTTAATATGTACACTCAGGGGCCCCCTTCGCAATTTTGGGCCCTATGACAAAATATGAGGTTGGGCCCCCCTACCACACCAAAGCAGATCTCTGGGGGCCCCTAAAGGGCGTAGGCCCTTAGAATTGTCCTAACTTTCCCCCCCTTAGCGGCGCCCCTGTGTACACTACCAGTCAAAAGTATTTGAACAGTAAGATTTGTAATGTTTTTTTAAAAAGTGTCTTCTGCTCATCAATCATGCATTTATTAGACCCAAAGTAAAGCAAAAACAGTAACATTTTCACTATTTAAAACAACTGTTTTCTATTTGAATATATTTTTAAAATGTAATTTATTCCGGTGATCAAAACGTCATTACTCCAGTCACATAATTCTTCAGAAATCATTCATTCAGGTTTCAATTTAAAACATCCTTGCCCTTATAAAAGTATTAATTTCTATAATTTCTTTCCAAAAAAAAAAAAAAAATTATACTGACTCCAAGCTTTTGAATGTTATAGTGTATAGCTTTTTTATTTCAGACAAATGCTGATCTTTGGATGTTTCTATACATCAAGGAATCCTGAAAAAATGTACTCAACTGTTTAAAAAATTGACAACATAAAAAATAAAAATGTTTCTTAAAAAGAAATTCAGCATATTAGAATGATTTCTAAAAGATCGTGTGACACTGAAGACTGAAGTAATGATGCTGAAAATGTAGCTTTGATCACAGGAATAAATTACATTTAATAATATACATTCAAATAGAAAGCAGTTATTTAAAAATGTAAAAATATTTCACAATATTATTGTTTTTGCTGTATTTTGGATTAAATAAATGTAGGCTTGGTGAGCAGAAGAGAGTAATCTAAAAACATCTAACTGTTTAAAAACTTTTGACTGGTAGTGTAGATTTTTGGAGTAATTTATAAAATTTTAGGAACTTTTTCATGGGTCAACAATTGCTTTTACACTTGCAAGATTTGAACCTTCAATCTGAAGAACAACACCACACCTGAGAGGAAGTTTAACACCCACAATACAAACTCATTTTATAACTGCATTTATTTATGTGACACTTCTCAAGTGCTGTCAGAAGGTCAGAATGCTGCTGAAAGCAGGTCATTCAATGTCAGACTCATCTTGTAGCTGAACTGCGTCTCGTTGGGCAGAATACTGGGCCATGTTAGGTAATCCTGATATGACACAACAACTCAGAGCACTGCGTAAAACGGCCATTTCATTTGCATCAATCCTGTGCAGACAACAGGAAACAGATATTGAGAATGCAAAGAAATCTACATTAAACTTATATTGAGTGATATTGCTTGTTCATTTACTTCGTGTACATACAGTGCCTTGCAAAAGTATTCATACCCTTTTCACATTTTGTTTTGTTGCAGCATTATGTTAAACTGCTTTAAATTACTTTTTTTCCACATCAGTCTACATCTCATACACCAGAATGACAAAGCACAAAACTGTTTTGTAACAACTTTGAAAATTTATTAGAAATTAAAAACTGAAAAGATCCCATTGCATAAGTATTCAAACACTCGACACTCGAAATTTAGCTCAGGAGCATTCATATTGCTTCTAGATGTTACTACACTTCGAGTGGAGTTAAACTGTGGCAAATTCATTCGAATGAGTCTGATTTAGAAAGGCACACACCGAAAAGGTCTAACAGCTGAAAATACATATCAGAGCAAAAACCAAGTCCTGAGGTCAAGATAACTGCCTGTAGAGCTCAGTGACAGACTTGAGTTAAGACAACGATCTAGGGAAGTTCAGAAAAAAATCTGCTGCATTGAAGGTTCACAGAAGGATTCTCCATAATGGAAGATGAGTGGAACAACTAGGACTCTAGAAAATGTCTGCCAGCCCCCATCCAAGCTGACAGAGCTTGAGAGGTGAAAAGGTGAGGCAAAGAATGGCAGATAATTGCCAAATGCAGATGTGCAAAGCTTGTCACATCATACCCAAAAAGAGGCTGTAAAGGTGATTCAACTATGTATTGAGTTAAGGGTATGAATACTTATGCAATGTACTTATTTCAGTGTTTTATTTATAATAAATGTGTAAAATTTGCAAATCTGATTTTTGCTTTGTCATTATTATGGTGTAGGAGTGTAAATTGATGTGGAGAAAAACTCATTTAAAGCAGTTTAACATAATGCTGCAACAAAACAAAATGTGAAAAAAAATGAAGGGGTATGAAAACTTTTGCAAGGCACTGTATAGGCCTCATCTGAAGGCCTTAGCTCATGCAGTGTCAAATGATCTGTAAAATGTAGTGTTTGTGGATGTTACCATTCATTTGTCTTCTCATCGTAGCCCTCTACATTAGACGTGGTGCCGAGTCCATTAAACCCCCCGGCAACAAACAACTGATCATCAACGACCTGGATTTTGAAGAAGGTAAAAAGTAAATTAAATAATGCTCAGCTGAATCTTTATCTTTAAATGAATAAATCTTAATATGGAATAAACACTTCTGAAACCTAATAATGCACAACATAAAATTTCTTGACTCTTGGAATTAGGTAGATGTTTTCCAAGTTTTTCAGATGCAACTATGGAACCAATACAGATTCTCTATATTCGCAATTACCAAGATATTGTACCAAAATATGTTATTTCATAGTTCCAGCAGATATACATTTATTGTGCACATCTCACCTCAATGCCAAAGTTGCTGCGTGGACTGTACATAGATGCAATATCACACCAGATGTTAGTCAGTGGGTTGTAGGCTTCTGCAGTCCGCAAACGACTGGCACCATCAAAACCACCAACCTTTGAATAAACTAATCTTTATTTATGTATTTTGTGCATTTTAATGCACATCCATTCCTGCATGCATTTACATACATTCAACCTTTAAACTGTGAATGCTTTAATGATTTTGCATGTGTGTAATGGTTATTACAGTTTACTAAAACTATTTAAAAATTGTTCTTGAGATAAAATTTTATATTTAAAAAATATTTAGTTCAGCCAGACAACCCTTTACATTTTCATTAAGTTTAACATGAGGTACTACAATAAAATAAAACTGAAATAAAAATAATTTAAACTACATACATTACCAGTCAAATGTTTTTGAACAGTAAGATTTTTAATCTTTTTTTTAAAGAAGTCTCTTCTGCTTACCAAGCCTGCATTTATTTGATCCAAAGTACAGCAAAAACATATAAATTTTGAAATATTTTTACTTTTTAAAATAACTGTTTTCCATTTGAATATATTTCCAAATGTAATTTATTCCTGTGATCAAAACTAAATTTTTTGCAATATTACTCCAGTCACATGATCCTTCAGAAATCCTTTTAATATTCTAATTTGCTGCTCAAAAAACATTTATTATTATTATTATGTTGAAAACAGTAGAACCTTTTCAGGTTTCCTTGATGAATAAAAAGTTCAGAAAAACAGCATTTATCTAAAATAGAAATCTTTTTTAACACTATTTATCATCAATTAAAGTACCCTTGCTGAATTTCTATTATTTCTTTCTAAGAAATAAAAATAAAAATTATAACGTCTCCAAGCTTTTAAATTATATTATGTATAATGTCACAAAAGCTTTTTATTTCAAATAAATGCTGATCTTTGGATCTTTCTATTCATCAAAGAATAAAAAAAAATAACCCAGCTATTTCAAATATTGATAATAATAATATAACATTTTTCTTGAACAGCAAATCAGAATATTAGAATGATTTCTGAAAAATCACGTGACACAGAGTAATGATGCAAAAACATTTGCTTTGATCACAGGAATAGTTTACATTTTAAAATATATTCAAATAGAAAGCATTTTATTTTATTATTTATTTTAGTTTATTATTTTAAATAGTAAACATTAAAAATCTAACAGTTCAAAAACTTTTGACTGGTAGTGTAGAAATAAAATACTTAATTTAGTTTAACTTGCACTAAAATTATGTACAAAAACTTAAAAATTAAAAATAAAATATAAATTTATTTTAAAAAATAGGTATTTAAAAATAAATAATTTAGTTAAACGGTGTACGCAAATGATGTACAAAATATTAAAAAAACGACTACTGTATAGACATTTTAAAAAAACTTAATCTAATAAAAATTCCAAAACTACTACCACTTAAAAAAGTTAATGTGAAATATGAATAAATTAACAAAAGAATTTCAATGATTCTAAAATAACAGAGATGTGTGTTTAATACTCACGGCATAAACTAGACCTCCATAAGCGATCACACCAACACCACTGCGGCGGCTTCCCATGGGAGCGATGAGCGTCCACTGGTTTGTCTCAGGGTTAAAGCTTTCAGCTGAGAAGAGACACTCTGTCCCAGTAAAACCACCACAGATATAAACCTGCCAAACACACACAGATATAATACACATGATATGCCTGACTACAGCCTTTTATGCAACTGTTACGGATTGTTCAGAAAAACACAACACTTAGTATACAACATACAATATTCTGCTTTAGTCCAGGGTCTATTCTCTATTTCACCTGTCTATCTGCTTTACAGGTCATTGGGGAATGTTCTCACCTTGCCGTGCAGTGAGGTGGCGCTGGCGTCACTCCTCCGTTCATTCATGGAGGTGGTCAGTGTCCACTGGTTCGTATCAGGATTGTAGCGCTCTGCTGATTTTAGTCGTCCATGTCCATCAAAGCCACCGATTGCATAGACGAACCCATTCAGAACAGCAATGCTAACATAGCATCGTCTTTCATACATGGGAGCCGCCTACAACACATCATATAATTCAATGTAAAATCTCAATATACCATCTCATTGTCCTCTCCTATTAATTGTAAAAAAGTACAATGGTATTACTGTGATTTTTGATGTACTTTTAAATGTACTTGTACACTGTAAAAAAAAAAAACAATTTGTTGAGTCAACTTAAAATTATTTGTTACCTGGCTGCCTTAAAATTTTAAGTTTAGTCTACTCAAATAAGTTAAGTCAACTTGAAATGTTAAGTTGCACTATGTGAAAACTTAAAATTTTAAGTTGAATCAACTCAAATATCTAAGGCAGCAGGGTAACAAATTATTTTAAGTTGACTCAACAAATTGTGTTGTTGATTTTTTTACAGTGTAAAATACTAATGTGTATAATAATAATAACAATAAACAAAAACATTCATGAAGCTAACTGGTTATTTTGGTGCAAGAATCATATTTATTATATTATATTATATTATATTATATTATATTATATTATATTATATTATATTATATTATATTATATTATATTATATTATATTATATTATATTATATTATATTATATTATGTTATGTTATGTTATATTATATCTAAATCAGTGTTATTATAGTTAACTATAACTCATTTAAAACTAAAAAGTTAAAACTATATAGACACACATATAGACAAAAATTCAGACAAAAGCAATAAAAATGAATACTAAATATTTAAAAATCAAAATTTTAATAAAAACAGCAACAGTATCTCAAATATACTTGAATTTTATATTATATTATATTATATTAATATATTATATTATATTATATTATATTATATTATATTATTTTATATTATATTATATTATATTATATTATATTATATTATATTATATTATATTATATTATATTATATTATATTATATTATATTATATTATATTATATTATACTGTATTGTGTTATATCCAGATCAGGGTTATTATATTTAACTAAAACTAAAGTCATACTAAAATGTCACTGCATAAAATAACAAAAATGTGGAATTAAAAAAAGGGGGAAAAAAACGTAAACTTATTTATAAAATAAATAACTAAAACTAAAAAATAAAACTATATAGAAACTATATTAAAAAATGACGAAAACACAACAAAATCTAAAATGAAGGAAAACATTAAAAAAATCGAAATATTAATAAAAACAACAATAGTATCTCAAAAACACTTGAATAACACAGATCCAATTATTATATTATATTATATTATATTATATTATATTATATTATATTATATTATATTATATTATATTATATTATATTATATTATATTATATTATATTGTATTGTATCAAAATCAGGGTTATTAATTAAAACTAAAGCCATACAAAAAGATCACTGCATGAAATAAAATAAAAATGTGTAAGTGAAAAAAAGGGTATTTATAAAACAAATAAAAACCTTAAACTTATTTCATTTCAGATAGCAAGAAAAAAATGTCTGTTTTTTTTTTTTTTTTTTGGTTTACAACTAAATAAAGCTTATAGTTTAAGGCTAAAACTAAAACTAAAAAAATAAAACTACGTAGACAAAATCTAACAAAAATGACAAAAACACAACTGACTAAAATCTAAAATGAAAGTAAATATAAAACAATAAAAAATATTAATAAAAACAACAATAGAATCTGAAATATACCTGAGTAACACGGATCCAATTATATTATATTATATTATATTATATTATATTATTAATACAGTGTTATTCTTTAAAATAACTTTAAAGAACAACATTTTAATTCAGTACTGTGGTCCATATCAAAGCACAATCTGATACTCATTACATTTTACCACAGTACTTTTTTTGTAACAGAAGCAAAATTAAATTTACCTGTTGCGCTACAATATTACTCACCTCATGCCAAGTTTGAGTGATGAGATTGAGTTTCCTCACACTATTGAAATACACCACACCATCATAACCACCAACACAGTAGACAAACTCATCCAGGACCGCTGTGCCATGATAGGCTCTGGGACGCTCATCCTCAAGAGTCACTGTGTGCCAGCAGTCTGCATTGGCATCATATGCCTCAATCATATTGGTGGGACTGCCATTGCTCCATCCTCCGATGGCCAATAGGATCTCAGAGGGCAGACGTGGGCGTGTCAGTTGATGTATGAGCTCTAAGCTGATGGGTCCATGTAAATCCATGTCAAATTCAAACAAAGCCTTCATTGCATTGATGATAAGAGGCATGCATTCTTCATTCTCCCTCACTAGAGGATTGCTCTTTACATTATTGATGAAGTAGTCTGATGTCATCAATCCCATTCGAACCTGAAGACAGTTTAGACTTTCAGACTTGCAATATTGTTACTATAGGCAGTTCAAAGTGTCCGAAATGGTTGCAACGCTACAAAATTTACTCAGTATTTTTTGTTGTTTCAAGTACAAATATCTAAACTTTCTAAAATCAAGATGGATTTAGCAAAATAAAGACAAATTATTTAAAACATTAAGCCTTGTTTTATGAAGAAATTATGCTTGGGTTAATAAAAATAAACTTACTTCAAGTACTTCAAAACCACATTGGCAAGGTTATAATATGGAAAAACTAAAACGCAGTTAACATTAACTGCAGTTAAAAATAAATAAATAAAAACATAAACTTTTTTTAAATTTCAGATAGTTGCAAAGATAGTTTCTCAATTTCATTTAGTTTAATTTGATGTACTAAAATAACAACTTAACTAAAATAAATAAATAATAAAAACTATATACACTACAACTCAAAAGTTTTTGAACAGTAAGATTTTAAATGTTTTTTGAAAGATGTCTCTTCTGCTCACCAAGCCTGCATTTAATTGATCCAAAATACAGCAAAAACAGTAATATTGTGAAATATTTTTACTTTTTTAAAATGGCTGTTTTCTATTTGAATATATTTTAAAATGTAATTTATTCTTGTGATCAAAGGTACATTTTCAGCATCATTACTGCAGTCGTCAGTGTCACATGACCCTTTAGAAATCATTCTAATATGCTGATTTGCAGTTCAAGAAACATTTATTATTATCAATATTTAAAACAGTTGAGTAAATATTTACCATTATTCTTTGATTAATACAAAGACCCAAAGACCAGCATTTATCTGAAATAAAAAGCTTTTGTAACATTATACACTATACCGTTAAAAAGCTTGGAGTCATTATAATTTTTTTTTTTTTTGGGAAAGAAATTATAGAAATTAATACTTTTATTTAGCAAGGATGCTTTAAATTGATCAAAAGTGATGATAAAGACATTTATAATGTTATAAAAGACTTCTATTTCAGATAAATGCTGTTCTTTTGAACTTTATGTTCAGCAAAAAATGTTTTTGAGCTGCAAATCAGAATACCAGAATGATTTCTGAAGGATCATGTGACTGGAGTAATGATGCTAAAAAATCAGCTTTGAAATCACAGACATAAATGACATTTTAAAATATAATCAAATACAAAACAGATATTTTAAATAGTAAAAATATTTCAGAATATTAGTGTTTTTTGCTGTACTTTGGATCAAATAAATGCAGGCTTGTTTAAAAATGCAGACTTCTTTAAAAAAACATTAAAAATCTTATTTAAAAAAATCTAAAACTAATAAAAATTATGAAAACACACCTCTTTCTTGTTATGAGCATAAACTCACTTAATTTTGTTATCAACTTATATTTGTTTAGTACACAAGACTTAGTTTCTCAAGTTATTTTCCTTCTCAAGTGAATGCATCTTGATAAGACTTTTTAGATATTTGCAATGAAAAACAAGACATAAATACTAAAAGAAGTTTTAGACTAAAAAAGTACATTTTGCAATGCAGGCTGTTTATGAATAATTAAAGGTTGCCGTCTTTCTCTGTTTTACCTTTGGCAGAAGCATGGCGATCTGTTTTCCCCTGTTTTCAGGTGCATAATCAATCCAATGGAGGACGGCTTCGAAAACCACCTCCTCCTGTTTGACATTCAGCTCATCCTTATCAATGATCTCCTCAAGCTGTTCCAGTGAGAGCTCCAGGAACTCTTCAGACACTTGCAGAACCTCCTCAAAGTGCTTCAGGATGTAATGTTTTGTTTTATGGCGGAGCTTTGAGCAGGAGTGAAAATCCTCTGTAAACTTACAGATGCCAATGCAGTTCTCCGGACATAAGCGTGACTCCAGGAACTGACAGCAGGCATCTACAAGACCCGAGACTAAGAACTGATCAGCCGCCACTAAGAGCTCCAGCACATTCTCTTCTGTAATGGGAATAGATCCTGTGTAGGCATACTGAATAATAAGAGACATGACGTTTCGGGACATTCCTGGAATATCATAGAAATTTTCTGTGTCTCTGGTCCACTTGGTGGAGAAAAGAACCCTGGGAACAAATGTAAAAAAGACAAACAGGCATTATTAATGACTATTTGTGTTACACACACACACACACACACACACACACACACACACACACACACACACACACACACACAAAAAGACGACTTACATTTTAATTTCAGACTAATTTTGCATGTAGAGGAACATGCTGGTTTAATAAACTGTAATTTTCACAGACTGTAACGGATTAATTTAATATGTTGGTTAAACTCATAAACATACATGCAATTCCAAAATAGGAATTCATTTTAAATAAAAAATTATCTAAATACTAATGTAATGTTCTGTGTTCTGGCAATACACATTTTTTTTTTCCATTTATAAATAGACAGCTTAGGGAGTTTCAAAGTTATGATGTTAGAGGTAAAAATAATATATACAATTATAATTATTTCTTGGTATTTTGCACATAGTTGCAGTTTAAATGCTTCCCCTCACCTAAAATAGGGACTGCAGCCACACAAGATGATCTTATGCACTTGAAATTCTCTGTCATCTGCCCTGATGATCAGATCAGTGTGTTCGCCCGATAAACGTGCTTCATCAAACACATTAAAGGCTGTGTGACTGAAGTTAATGTTCTCCATTTTACTATCTGTTGATTTTTAGTTAGTCTTCTCACCTTGAAGTCATCCCAGAACTCTAAAGTTCTATATATTGTAGTTCTAGAATCTCTTTGTGACATCATAGTGGCATAGTTTGAATTATGTTTTTTTATCAACTTGTGTCTTGGCCTTAAAGGGATCATCAGATGCTAATTTTCCACAAGGTGATATGATTCTTTGGGGTCATAATGAGAAATCTATAACATGCTTTGGTTGAAATTACATAAGTTTTAATTCCCATAAAATAATTTAAACGCATATCTGCGAACGATTCCCAGTGAAGCTACTGTATAGCTTATGGAATGCAAGTGATCCAGGTTTTTAGATCAAAATCTTAACACCTATAATACAGACGAAACGACAGAGAAAAAAAATAATAATAAAGGCCACTCCAAAGTCAGTGAACAAGCTTGATGTTTATTGATACAACAGCGCTTGAAAGGTAAGACACATTTTAAGCCTTCGAAAAAAGCTACAATAACAACATGACATGTCTGCCATTTTACAATAGACATCATTTTATGAAGAGGTGTTGCATATTTTGGCTGCATAGTAACTGCTGTATGTCTGTACTGTTGCTGTTTGCACTGAACCAAAATCCTTTTCGGGGTTTGTTAAAGAGAAAATTAGATATCTCTGGTGTTTATTTGGACAACATTGGAGAGGGTAACACATAACAGTAACTTCTAGTGTTGGATTTGGTGACCTTGCTGTAAATTTTGTTGTCTTTTTGTCTTAAATGATTAAATCATCACCGGGGGCTGAGCCCCCCTAAAATGGATATCCTAGAATCGCCCCTGGTTCACATTTTTGGTATAAAATACAGGACGTGAAACTCACTAAGAGTGAATTTGGGTAACCTTAAAGTGAGAGAGTTAACAAATTTTAGTCATTTTTTGTCTGCCTTGTTGGATTTGGTGACCTTGTTGTACATCTTTAATTATTTACATTAGACTAAAATGCTTTCAAGGATATAAAATAAATGAGTTTAGCCATCTCCAGAAATAATTTGGAAAACAGTAAAACCTCTCTGTGTAAAATAGAGGCAGGTACCAGCTTTCTGTAACTTGTTAGACTGCCAGATTTGAAATACTGCAGGATATACCAAATATCTCTCTGCCTGTTCATATCAGGCCAAATGCTTTCTATGATGTAAAATATAAGAGGCTAGAAACCATCAGAGTACATTTGTGTAAAATTAAAGCCATTTTTGTGTAACATCTAATGTTGCCTTTTTTTATTTGATAATTTATTTTATTTATTTATTTATTATTCGGATGTCCTAAACAGGACTGACAACCAAATACGACTGCTGTGTGAATATGGCCAAAAGAGCAATAGATAAATTTATATTCACCTACAATCCACCAAATTTATGCATTCTGAGAGCGATGAGGAATATCTTTATAAAGTTCAACACCTGTCTGTGACTGTTTCTGTACTACAAGTTTTCCAACATTTTCCAATAAAAAAGTATGAAAAACTGTACAATACTGTAATATTCTTTAAAGTATACTTTGAGTTAAAAGCAATGTTTGGGAATGTACCCAAAGTACCACAGTATTTCAATCACTATGAAACTTCGGCACAAGCATGCTGCTTTTCTGAAACAGAATTTGAGATAAATGTAAGGAAGTAATAGTATGCAGAGGACACAAGCACGCAATTGCATTACACACACATACATACTATTTTGTGCTTCTCTCTGCATACTTATACAGGGGTTTTCTTGCATTTGAAAACATTTTGGTGGCTGCCAAAATAAATCTGTTATCTGCAGTATTTTTAATTGCTATTACTGTACCTCTTTGCCATTTTATTCATGTGAAATTAGTAATAACATTCAGTTTTTTTTTTTGTTTTTTTTTTTTACTTTTGAACCATTTACATTGCAATTGAGATGCTTACTTTGCTTGTTTAGGTAATATTATTATTAGTAGCCTCTCCGAAATCACCCTACCTTTAATAAAGTTATAGTGGTACCCTGCATGTGTTTGCTTCATCATTCTCTTGTGAGGAGAGGGATCTTTTGTGATGTCCTATAACAGACAGGTATGAGCACACAGTGTATACATGTCCAGTAATGGACCTAACATGCAATATTCAACCAACATTTTGTTTGGCTTGCCTCTACTAGTTCTACTAGGAACTAGTTCAGCAATTTAGTGAAACTGTTTCAGATGAATGCTTTTCTGTGTGTGTTTTGTTTGTTTGTTTTCAGAGAAGGGAAGGACCTGTTAGTGTTTATTGTTATTATGCTTGACGTTTAAAATAGTTTCTGTTATGACATTTTTGTAATTACTGTTGTGCTGAAGAGTGAACTACATGAATAATCAACTTAAAAAAAATGTTTAAGCTACTTAAGTTCCTCTAATTTAATGTAGTTTGTAGACTGGACAGTTCCATTTGTTGTCATAATTCAAAAAGACTAATGCAAATGGTTGTGGTAATTTTGATACTTTGTTTGTGAATGACTGACAGAGACTAAAAACTAATTCTCAACCAACAATGTTTGCTTCCTTGGTTATTGTACAAACAGAAACCGGTTCAACAATTTACCAAAGTGAAACTGTTTCAGCAGACAGACTCTATTTTGTGAAAAGAATTTGAACAACATCGTCGATGGAGACAGAGTAGGTTTGCTTTTGATGTTCTTTGTTGAGACAGAGGTACGTTTCTATTTTCTTTCTTATGCATCATTTAATATTAATATATGTAAACATCTGTAATAATTTACTGTAATGTGAATTTGTTTTAAGACGGTTTATTCTCTGTAGTTTGTTTTTCTTTGTCTTGATAGTCTTCCATACCAAGTACCTGCTTATAACACGCATGTATATTATAGAAATGGAACCATAATATAAAAATATATCGGTTTCAGTCAGCTTTATAGATTAGTGATTTATCTGAATGTGATCAGTGATTTCTGAGAAATTAAATTAGCGCTTCAGGATGGCAGCACTCTAAAGTAGTAAAGTAGTAAAAAAAAAAAGTGCATTCATATTCATCTATTTTGTGTGAGGATATGCAGTGTTCCTGCATACACTTCATGTTTTGGTCCACAGGTTGCCATGACGTGTGTAAATTTGGTCTTTGTGTATGTTTACTAAATGTCCCCTTTTATATACCTGTATAGTGAAACACAGCAGATTTACTGCATTTTGTGAAATTAAGAACTTGAAAACACCAATTAATATACAAGGTTTGTAATAAGATCTCTTTTACGTCTTTGGGTTTGTCTTTGGGTGTGTTTGAATTATTGTACCTATGCATGTTTGATAGCATTTTATTTTCTGGTCAAGCCAGTTCATTATAAAAGTGAAACTATTTCAGCAGTATAGAAGATGAACAGATCAGATTGCTATTGTGTCTCATTAGTGTAACAGAATAAGTCATAAAACATTTAAAAATGCACATCTGAGAATGTAATTGTTTAATGTTTCCTCTTTCATTATTCATTCTGATTGTCTAAAGAAGTTAGTTCAGTGGCATGTTTTGTATTGTCTATTTGTAGAGCATTGCCTGTAAAATGAGTCTCTGTGAGAAGAAAGAGGAGAAGGAGGATGTTCACACACATAAAGCAGCATCTCCAGAACCCAGCTGTGTGTCTATGAAGAGTGACACATCCATGGACATTCCCCTTCAGTTAAATAATGGAACAGTGACCTCTGAGCCTGAGTGAGTTATGCAGATAAAGAAACAAACAAGGCTTAATGCATTTTTTTTTCTCAAATATAATATAAACATGATTTCTAATCTTAATTTGTTTTTTTTTGTCACTGTCAGCAAAAACATAAATTAACATGCACATTTTAGCTATTCTTAGCATGTATGTCATGTATTCATAGCACAAAACATTTCAGACACAAAAACAGAAAACTCTTTGACACCAGATTATTTATAGTGATTTCTGTTTTATAAAATTAGTTAGCAATGATCTTCTTGTTGTTATTTTTTATGTACAGTAAATGCAGAGAAACAAAGCAAGAATTACAACCGCCCATTAATTAAACATATTTAATTTATGTCTTTGACCATCATGACACCAGCAGTGTTTATTAACATGTCAAATGAATCAAAAAGAAAGTCACTGTTTAAAAAAAAAAAGCTAAACTTCAGCTCAGTTCAAAGCTGAACTTCAGTTCAAATAAAACTGTAACAGTTTATAGTTAATATTTTGTATAACTGTAAAACTTCTTAATTATGCTGACTAAAGATTTATACTTGATTTTAATAAATTTAAAATGTAATACCCGGTTAATGTAGACAAATAAAATATTGGTTGTTTTAATAGCATAGGTTTTTATTTATTATTTATTTTGAAATGTTAAGTTAAATTAGAACATTCACATTGGGTATAAAAAAAAAACACATTCAGCCTCCTCTAAGAACACACTTTACACCATTATAATCATCTGTGATGATGAACACAGCTATGTCTTATAGTCTGCTGCTAATTTTCAGTTCTAAATTTCTTGGTTTGGGAATTGGAGGGGACTATCCATGGCAACAAAAACTTATGCTTGACATCTTCTATTAAAATGTGTTCTCTTTCAAACAATCGCTCGGTATCTCACTATGGGAAACGCCCCCAGGCGTGATAGACTATGGAAGCACCAATTACACCACGTCTGTCCGGAGGATAGACCAATCACAGCTCATACAAGGAGCCCACCCCTCTCCCTATATATACAGCTGTGATCCCCAAAAACGGCATTCTTGTTCTCTTCCCCGTGAGGACTTTCCATCAGCACCTAGGCTGCGCTGCTTCAGTTCCTAAACGTGCCGTCAAGGTCGACGTTGCCGAACGCAGTGTAGTCAAATAAATCTGTTACGGATTCTCTGCTCGTTACTGAGTTTTTATTTGCCTGGTTAGAAAATCTGTTGCGGATTTTCGGCTCGTCACTGAGCTCTTTGCATTACTGTTATTAGTGGTGTTTCCTACCCTAGCTAACGCGTTAAGGCGAGCTGAGTTTAGGAGATTTTGACTCACCATGTCGGTGTCCAAAGTCACTGCGGAGAAGGGAAAGGAGGCCCCTTCGCGCTCATGTCCGGCAGCATGTGGATTTATGATCTCGGGCAGGGATCCGCATCCGATGTGTATCGCATGCATGGGCGTAAAGCATGCTCAGGCTGCGCTGGCGGATGCGGAAAGTTGCCCGCACTGTCGGGTAATGCCGGCCAGGATTCTAGAGAGAAGGCTTCGAGTGGCGGCATCTTCCAAAGACGATCCGGTTCTCTCCGCTGTCCCTCATTCCGTTAAGGGGACCCAACCTTCTCCCCCGCGTGATCTTTCTTCGTGGGGAGATATAATGGATTCGGAGTCTCCGGAGTTTGCACCGCTTTTCGACCAGCAGCTGCTGGCGGGCGGCGATGAGGTTGAGGGAGATGAAGAGGAGGATGAGGAGATGCTAGCTCGCCTCCTCCGAGACGAGCCGGATGATGAGGAAGATGATGCTATCCTGTCGGCAGCCCAAACATCCAGGCCAGTGAGTGTGCAAAGTGGCGATATGGCATCGACGGTGGGGGATTGCGACTTAGTTGAGGTCTGTAAGCGTGCAGCAGCTAAGCTTGACATCCCTTGGCCCGTAACTCCTGGGGATCCGGGAGTTAAACGTGATATCTATGACGGGAAAAGGCTCCCGTCCCGCCTTCCCACGGCAAAACAACTGCTCCCCGCTTTGCCGGCGTGCATAGCAGAGATGAAGCGCTCATGGGATAAACCTTTTTCTCATCGCGTGCCCGTCAAGGGCTATTCGTCTCTTGATGTGAGTGAAATGGAGGGGCTTGGGCTCTCTAACCCTCCCACGGTCGAGCAGTCAGTGGCCCACCACCTGCATCCGAACAGGCGGACCACTCTCTCATCGGCCAGCCCCTCCCTCCCTGGGAAAATGGAACGCTTTACCGCTTCCATGTACCAGAAGATTTATAAGTCATCTGCGTTAGCGGTGAGGGCATTGAATGTCACGTCCTTGTTGATGGCTTACCAAGCTGAATTATTGGAGGAGCTGGGCACGCAGCTCGATGCCGGCAATCCAAACCCGGCGGTCTGGGAGGAGATCTGCAACATTACAGATCTCAATCTGCGCACCTCACGTGGTGCGGTGCAAAGCAGCGGCCGTTCCATGGCTCTCGCTGTCGCGGGCGAGAGGTCGCTGTGGTTAAATCTGTCGAGTATTGGTGACAGGGAGAAACTGGATTTTCTTGACGCTCCTGTAGACTCGACTGGGCTGTTCGGCCCGGCCGTCGCGGCGATGAGACAGAGGTGCGACCTCCAGAAGAAGGAGGGTGAGGCGTTCGACATCTGTCTGCCTCGTAAAAGAGCTTCCCGTCCTCCTGTTCCCCCTCGGCCTGTTCCTCCGACACAGAACAGGAGGTTTTTGAATGCGTCCAGAACTGCAAAACCCCAGAGCACAGAGCAGCCAGCCCGCCCCCTGCTGTTCCGAATGCTAAACCGTGGGGAAAGCAGTCATTCGCGGCAGCGGCCGCAAAGTCCAGGTCCGTTAACCCTTCCAGCAAAAAGAAGAGGGACACCTAGGACACAGGCTCCGCAGGGGAGGGACGGGCAGCACCTAGGGTTTTCTGCGATGTCCTCTCCCGAGTCCACCACGTCTGTTCTCCCACCCGCGAAGAAGCGGAGGATGTGGATTTTGGACGGAGAAACGGTTCTAAGTTGTGTTCAGGCCAGTTCAGTTTCCCCTCAACACACAAAGTTCCGTGGATTGCTGACAGCAATTCCACATGTTCAAGGGCTGAGAACGCAACCATCAAACAAATGTGGTGTGCGGAGTTCAAGCACAAGTTCACAAGTGTATTGTCACAAAGCACTTCAGCCCCTGGGTTCACAGTCAATAAAAACACCCCTGTCGCATCCAGGCTCAATGCCGAGGGCGCAGGGAGACAAAAACATGATAATATCAAAGAACCAAGAGATAATTCGGTCTCTGAGCCACACAGATCCTGGCCGTTTTTCTCTCTGTCCACTAGATGGCGCCAGCGCTCCATCTATGGAATCGGTTCATCCGAACCCTCTGGCTCTTCATCAGGAGGCATGGAGAGAGTGTTCTCCGCACCCGTGGGTCCTTACGACTGTAACCAGGGGTTACAGGCTTCAGTTCGCTGTAAAACCCCCTCCTTTCAACGGGGTTATAGCGTCTGCAGCAAACGGGGATTCAGCTCGGGTGTTAGAAGCGGAAATATCCTCCCTTCTAGAGAAAAGAGCTATAAGACGAGTTCCAGTGGGGGAAACTCAGAGGGGTTATTACTCCCGTTATTTTCTAATTCCAAAGAAAGACGGGGGACTGCGCCCGATACTGGATCTACGTGCTCTAAACAAGCACTTAAGGGAGTACAAATTCAGGATGCTCACAGTCGTGGCTCTCACTCGTTCAATCCGCCGGGGAGATTGGTTTGCCACGGTCGATCTCAAGGATGCGTACTTTCATATAAGCATCTATCCGGCGCACAGGAAATATCTCAGGTTTTCCTTTCAGAACGAAGTGTACGAATTTGTTACTCTCCCGTTCGGGCTCAGCCTCGCTCCACGGGTGTTCAGCAGATGCATAGAAGCAGCATTATCTCCTCTGAGACACAGGGGTCTCAGAATATCTGCTTATTTGGACGATTATCTGATCTGCGCTCATTCGAGGGAGCGCGCGGAGCGAGACATAGAGATGCTCACGTCTCATCTCACGAATCTGGGGTTCAGGATCAACTTTGCCAAAAGCCAGCTGATCCCGTCCCAGGAGATAGAGTATCTAGGCTTGCGAATAGACTCGGTGGAATATCGCGCTATGCTCTCGAAAAGGAGGATAATGGCGTTTTATCAGTGCCTAGCCCAGTTTCGCATGGGAAACCTGGTCTCGTACAGGACCTGTCTCCGCCTTATGGGCATGATGGCTTCGTCTCTGTCTGTGGTCCCGCTGGGCTTGCTGAAAATGAGGAGCTTCCAGCATTGGGTTGCAGCGAAGCGTCTGTGCCCACGCCGGCACCTCGCACGCAGAGTGAAAATTACCACGGAGTGCGTGATGGCACTTCATCAGTGGAGAAACCCCTGTGTATTCCGGACAGGAATCTTGATGGGGAGCGTGTCTCTGAGAAAAGTAGTGACTACGGACGCATCCCTAATGGGATGGGGAGCTGTTTTTCAGGGCAGATCGGTAAACGGTCGTTGGACGCCTCAATTTCGCAGACTTCACATAAACATGCTGGAGTTAATGGCAGTCTTTCTAGCACTGAAACATTTTCGTCCATTCTTGGAGGGTTTTCATGTTCTAGTCAGGACAGACAACACAACAGTGGTGGCATATATCAATCGCCAAGGGGGAACGCGTTCGTTGCAACTGCACAATCTAGCGCGCAAGCTGATTGTCTGGAGCGCAGCGCATTTCAGTTCGCTGCGCGCAACGCACGTCCCGGGAGTCCTGAATGTGGGAGCGGACCTCCTGTCGAGGGGCAACCTGTTATATGGAGAATGGGTACTCCACTCGCAGGTGGTGAATCAGATCTGGGAAATATATGGCAGGGCTGCCGTAGATCTATTCGCCTCGCGAGCAAACGCAAAATGTCCGCTGTATTTCTCTCTCAGAGACGAAAGTGCACCCTTGGGTGTGGATGCGCTGGCACACCCGTGGCCGAACGTGTTGCTATACGCGTTCCCACCACTGAGTCTAATTTCTCCCACCCTAGACAGAATAAGAGAAAACGGATTATCTCTCCTTCTGATAGCCCCTCATTGGCCAGGGAGGCTGTGGCTGGCAGAGATTGTCCAACTCCTTTGGGGAGAGCCCTGGCAACTTCCGTTGCGTCGGGACCTGCTGTCCCAAGCGGAGGGGCAAATTTTTCACCCCCATCCGGAACGGATGAATCTTTGGGTCTGGCCCGTGAAGGGTTGAATCTAAACGCACTCGGACTTCCCCAGGAGGTCATAAATACTATACAGAGTGCTAGAGCTCCATCAACGCGCTCGCTGTATGATTTGAAATGGCGGGTCTTTGATGACTGGTGCACTCGTAAAGGAGTTATTCCTTTTCAGTGTGCGGTGAGTGAGGTTCTCTGTTTCTTGCAAAGCTTACTGAACAATGGGAGAGCGTTCTCTACCATTAAGGTTTACCTGGCTGCAATTTCAGCCTGTCATGTGGGCTTCGAAGGAGTTTCAGTGGGCCGGCACCCTCTTATAGGCCGTTTTATGAAGGGGGTGAGGCGTTTGAGACCAGTGTCGAAGCGACTGGTCCCATCATGGGATTTGTCTATGGTCTTGAATGCTTTGACTCAGACCCCGTTTGAGCCTCTGGAGAGTGTTCATATTAAGTTCCTATCATTGAAAACGGTCTTACTACTTGCTTTAGCCTCAGCTAAGCGAGTGGGGGAGTTACATGCCTTGTCGGTTCATCAAACATGTCTAAAATTTAGTCCGGATGACAGCAAAGTTACACTGCTGCCAAACCCAGCTTTTGTTCCCAAAGTCAGTGATTCAGCTTATAACTGCTCTGCTTTGGAGTTACGTGCTTTCTACCCTCCTCCATTTTCTTCAGAGGAGGAGAGGAAATTGCACACTTTGTGTCCTGTACGAGCGTTACGCTTTTATGTAAACAGGACACAGTCGTTCAGGAAAAATGATCAATTATTGGTTTCATGGGCCACTCATTGTAAGGGTAAGCCGATCTCCTCGCAGCGCCTCTCCCATTGGATGGTCGAGGCGATCGAACTAGCCTATACATCTATGGGTCTTCAGGCCCCAGAGGGCCTTCATGCACATTCCACACGAGGTATTTCTACCTCATGGGCCCTGTTCAAGGGGATTTCAGTGGGAGATATTTGTGCGGCGGCTAGTTGGGCTTCACCCCATACATTTATCAGATTTTACCGTCTTGATGTCACTGCGCCTTCATTGGCTCATGCAGTTCTTAGAGTTGGCTCTTTGGAGGACTAAAGTCTTGTCTTCCCTTTTCGAGTCTGTTCAGGCGGCTTCGGAAAGCATGCGTTACGGGAGTTGGCTATATCATTCCCATAGTGAGATACCGAGCGATTGTTTGAAAGAGAACATTAGGTTACTTGCGTAACCCCGGTTCTCTGAGAACAGAGCGAGGTATCTCACCAGGCTTCCCTTCTCGCATAACACGGGGGAAGAGCGTGCTTAGAATGCCGTTTTTGGGGATCACAGCTGTATATATAGGGAGAGGGGTGGGCTCCTTGTATGAGCTGTGATTGGTCTATCCTCCGGACAGACGTGGTGTAATTGGTGCTTCCATAGTCTATCACGCCTGGGGGCGTTTCCCATAGTGAGATACCTCGCTCTGTTCTCAGAGAACCGGGGTTACGCAAGTAACCTAATGTTTCCAAATTAGTTGTTTTTTGACAGCAAATTTTAATTACGTTTTTGTCTTAGAGTTTTGTCTAAAATGCCATTTCAGTTACAGTGTAAGGCATTCGTGTCATCACGCTTTTACAAATTTGTCTGTATGTTTGCTCCCAGACATTGATATTTTTTAATGTTTTTTGAAATGTACAGTAAGTGTATTCCAACAGTTTCGCCAGGTAGATGCGTTAAAGTTCAAATGTACCAATCTATCCTCCTTTCCAAGAGATTAATTATGACTGGATCTCTCCCAAAATCGTCCCACACTAAAACTTTTGTATCAATTTTTATTTACTGATTAAAATGTCAGAAGATTTTATCATAGTTTTTGTCATTCAAAATTATTTATTTTGTTTTTGTCATGTTTTTCATTGTTGAAAAAAGTGCTGTTAAAAAAAATTTACACTGATTTTCACTGGTTTTCTGTTCATCTCTTTCTGCAGAGTGAAGAGAGATAATATGATCAGATCGGTAATGCCCCCTACGACCGGTACTGACTTCCTCTGTCAGACCTTCATCAGACAGAGAGTCAAAGACCAACACAAAACTAACATGAAAAACAAGTATGAGAGGTTATTTGAGGGAATCAAAGAAAATCAAAGCCTTCTGAACAGCATCTACACACAGCTCTACATCATAGAGGGAGAGAGTAAAGGGGTGAATAAAGAACATGAGGTTTTACAGATGGAGAAAACATCCAGAACACAAGACACCCCAATCAACTGCAATGACATCTTTAAAAGCTTACATAAATCAGACTGTGAGGAGAAAAACAAAATCAAGATTATTCTCACTAAAGGCATCGCTGGAATTGGAAAATCAGTCTCTGTGCAGAAGTTCATTCTGGACTGGGCCGAGGGAAAAGACAATCAGGATGTAGATTTCATGTTTGTGCTTCCATTTCGAGAGCTGAACTTGATTAAAGATCGCCAGTACAGTCTTCACAGACTACTGCTGGACTTTCATCCTGAACTTCAAAATCTGGATTCAAAGATTTATGAGGAGTGTAAAGTTGTGTTCATCTTTGATGGTCTGGATGAAAGCAGAATTACACTGATGTTTTCAGATAGACAGAACGTTTGTGATGTGAATGAGTCTTCATCAGTGGGTGAGTTGATGTCAAACCTCATCAGAGGAGAGTTGCTTCCCTCTGCTCTCATCTGGATCACCTCCAGACCAGCAGCAGCCAATCAGATCCCCTTAAAATACATCAACCGTGTGACAGAAATTCAGGGATTCAATGATCCACAGAAAGAGGAATATTTCAGGAAGAGAATCAGTGATAAGCATCAGGCCAGCAGAATTATCTCACACATTAGAAGATCAAGAAGCCTCAATATCATGTGTCACATACCTGTCTTCTGCTGGATCTTAGCCACTGTGCTCCAAAACCTCCTGAAACAAGATGACAGTGCAGAAATCCCTCAAACTCTGACTGAAATGTACATCCACTTCCTGCTGACTCAGATCAACATCAGGAATCAGAAGTATGATGAGAGAGATCCACAGAGACTCCTGAAGTCCAACAGAGACATGATTGTGAAACTTGCTGAACTGGCTTTCAAACAGCTGATGAAGGGCAATGTGATGTTCTATGAGGAGGACCTAATTGAGAGTGGCCTAGACGTCACTGATGCCTCAGTGTATTCTGGGATTTGCACTGAGATCTTTAAGCAGGAATCTGTGATTCATCAGAGGAAAGTGTACTGCTTCATTCATCTGAGCTTTCAGGAGTTTCTAGCTGCCTTCTATGTGTTTTACTCACATGCAGTCAAGAAAAAGGAATCACTGAAGTTCTTTCTGGATTATTGGTATTGTTGGTACAATCATGAGAACTCTCTGTATGAGCTATTAAAAGCAGCAGTTGATAAATCCTTACGGAGTGTAAATGGACACCTGGATCTTTTCCTGCGGTTCCTGCTGGGCTTCTCACTGGAGTCCAATCAGAGACTCTTACAGGATTTACTGACTCACACAGTGAACCACTCAGAGACCATCAAGAGAATCATACAGTACATTAAAGACACAATCAAGGGTAGTAGTCCTGTATTTTCTTGTGTCTCAGCTGACAGATATATCAGTGTCTTCCTCTGCCTCCAGGAAATGAAGGATCAGACTCTGTACAGAGAGATTCAAGAATTTGTAAAATCAGAGAATCAGTCATTGAATAAACTCTCTCCATCTCACTGCTCAACAATAGCCTATATGCTTCAGATATCAGAGGAGGTGCTGGATGAGTTTGATCTAAAGACATACAACACATCAGATGAGGGAAGAAGGAGACTGATACCAGCTGTGCTGAACTGCAGAAAAGCACTGTGAGTATTAGTTGATGTGATTGTCTCAACAAAACAGACATTCAGTTTCATCTCCACAGTAACATTGCAATTCGCTCATTTTAATATCAACGTCATTAACTGCTGTTAATGCACAATCAGTGGTTTTGATCGACTAACTTTAATTCTATTTCCATTCTAACTGAAAGTATAACTGCTGGTACACACGGCTGGTTTTCAGAGCAAAATGCAAAATTTGACATTTCATTCCCTGATATGCGTCACTCAACAGCACTAAAAACACTGCAGTGCATATACTAAAAATAAAATAAAATCTGTCTTAGTTTTCAATCAGTATCAATTTTAAAAACTACTGGTTGGTTACTTTGTAACTGGGCAGTGTGGATCAACCTTCTTATCAGTAGCCTATCTGTAAAATCAACTATGGGTTGACCTCTAGTGCAGGACACAGAAAACATTAACAACCTAATATACCATCTCTATATTTCATCCTGTGTTATAGACTTGCTGACTGTAAACTCACTGATCAGTGTTGTGAAAGTTTGTCTTCATGTCTACAATCACCAAACTTACTGAGAGAGCTGGACCTGAGTCACAGTGACCTGCAGGATTCAGGTGTGAAGATTTTGTCTGATGGACTGAAGAGTTCATACTGTCAACTCAACATTCTGAGGTTTGAGATTTTCAGTAAAATGTGATTTAGTACTGATAAAATTATTTGGCCCATCAGTTTCTCCTCCTGCAGTCATTAAAATGTGCTATTGACTTATAAATGATACCATGTTTTGGAAAAGTACAGGAGATTAATGTATATTTGTATTTCTGTGTAGTTTGACAGCCTGTAATCTCACTAGTCAGTGCTGTGAAAATTTATCTTCATCTCTGCAATCATCAAACTCCTCACTGAGAGAGCTGGATCTGAGCTACAATCACCCAGGACAATCATTAGTCAAGCTGCTCTCTGATCCAAACTACAGACTGGACAAACTCAAGTATGTAAACATCAAAATATCAATGTAAAGCTTGTTGCTGCTTTAGAAGTATATTCGTATTGCTGTCAGAAACATGAAGCAGAAACAGGTCCAATATACAGACTCAGGTCACAGTCTGAGTAAGAAGATATTATGTTTTGTCATCATGACACTGAATAAAGCAGACTAATGCAGCTGAGCAGCATAAGATTTCTGCAGTTAGCAAATGAATTTGAATAGAGATGCATATTGAGTGTGAAATCTCTTGTTTGTTTTCATAGTCTGGAACATGGAGGCGAGTTCAGAATTAAACCAGGACTACTGAAATGTAGGTAACACACTTACACGTTTGAATTGTTTTATTGTTAAATGTTATATTCTTTCTTCTTGTGTTCAGATGCATGTCGTCTCACAATGGATTTAAACACAGCAAACACTCATCTCACTCTGTCTGAGATGAGCAGAAAAGTGACACGTGTAAGAGAGAAGCAGCCATATCTTAATCATCCAGAGAGATTTGATAAGTGTCTTCAGGTTCTGTGTAAAGAGAGTCTGACTGGACGCTGTTACTGGGAGGCTGATTTAATGGGATTTGCTGATTTATCAGTGGCATATAAAGGAATCAGCAGGAAAGGATGGAGTAATGATTGTAGGTTTGGATTCAATGAGAAATCCTGGAGTCTGAGCTGTTTTCGTTACAGTTGTACTGTCAGGCACAATAATAACTACACAGACATATCTGCCCCTTCATGCTTTAAAGGAGTTGGAGTTTATCTGGACTGGTTGGCTGGCCGTCTGTCCTTCTACAGCATCTCTGACACAAACACACTCACACACTTACACACATTCAACACCACATTCACTGAACCCCTCTATGCTGGATTTGAGGTTTATTATCCTGATGATTTTGTGTCTCTGCCTGAGATTAAACATATTTCTGAAGAAAGCACACACAGTTGAGATAAACACATCTCTGTCTTTAACCCACACAGATGTAAACTCTTTCTATCTTTTAATCTTAATTTCAGTGTATATATAAAATCACATGCATGTTAACTTCAGTCTTTTTGTAAAGAGATTTCAATGTGGCTCAACAGGAGTTTTGTCTTTCTGAGTCTCTGAGTGCCATCTAGAGTTGAAGATGTGGATGTGGGTCTCAATGAACAGGGAAGTTGGGAGTTTAAATGCATTCAATGATCATTGACAAATGAAATGTTATTTTCTCACAATTTTTTTTTTTTAGCGTTCTTTACTCAATATGGATACAAAAGTGTAAAATATTTATTATGACACTGACAAAGCTAGCATTGACTTTGATATTAACTGAAATATTTATATCTGATGGTGTAGCAAAAATGTGCAAAAGCTATGAAACATTTTAAAAGAACTTTCTTCTGCAAAGACATAATCGTGTGAATTTGAAACTTTCTTTAAAAGATAAATGTGTCAATTTTTGTTTTTTCTTAATGGTGATTAATATGTATATATTTTATTAAATACTCACTACTTCCAAATAATCAAGCATTTAATAGGCAGTTATGATTTATTCTTCTCATTTTGATTTTTATAAACCAATGGCTAATAAAAATAATGTTGCTTAAAAAATGTGTTTGTCATTGTCTTGCACTCAATGTTAGTTAATACAGATAGTGTCAGAAGTTTTAAACACCAACGAGTCTAACATTGATTTTATATTTTATATAGATTTTTTTTTTTTGAGAGTGCTGATAGTGGGGACACAGCTGTGAAACTTTAATTTTGTATTTTTAAAACATCTGTAAAAACATAGTGGTGTTTCTTTAAAATATACTTGTGTGTTTCTGTTTTCTCAAATCTGTATACTAAGATTAGAGTGCTCCTCAGTATTCAGATTCATGCATTCTTGATTCTCCTATCCTTTGTCCTCCACCCTGTAACCCAGAAATGAATCAAAGTGAGCCATCTTGAAAGACACCTCAATTTTTGAATTGTACCCGGAGGAGGTAAGGAACGAGAAGTGGGTTTAGGCCCATTTTCCTTTGACCCTGTCTACTTGCAGTTTACAGCTACTGAGGTTACTAAGAGATATAAACATTTATTTAGAAAGCATCTGAAAATACTTTGACAACAGAAAAATGGTTGCAAGTCTTCTCATCTGGACAGTTGATCTTCTCTTCTGGTATCTCGTTAATAACTGACCTACATGTGAAGGCAACAGTATTTATCGGTCTAAAACAAGACTGACAACCATTTTCTGGTGCTGCGTGAACATGATCAGAAAAGTGCTGGAAAATAATAATGCACACCCCAAGGTATCTCAGTGTCTCAAACTGCTCCAACAACTGTGCCTTTATTACCTTGCTAGTGAGAAATGCTATGTAGCTTTTAAGTTGCTATCTATTTTACAGATAAAATCATCAGAGCAGTGCAGACAACGTTTCTGTCTGTTTGTATGTTTCTGGGTGTGTGTCTGAGTATTATGTGTGTTTGTAAAGGAAAGAGAGTGGGAGAAAGAAAGTATATGTTTTCCAAATTTAATAAATGTAATTTTGTGGCAAAAGCATGAATATAACTGGTCATTTTCATCTTATTTTTTACTATATTTATTTGCTCGGTCAATGTCGTTGTGGGACCCTGTGCAGATTTGAGGCGCAAGGGCAACATATGAAGTTACAAACCTGAATTAGAGGTGGATATAAAAGAAATAAAGAAAACTGCTTTACCTGTGCAGGGGTTTTATATAGCTTGCTGAAAATTTGCAATGGTTTTACTGGTTAAAATGGGAATTATATTGGTTTTAATGAAAACTGTAATGGTTGGGTTGTTAAAAACACTAAATGGACCAAAACACACTACATTTTTATAAATTGTTTTAGTCATTAATAGTTGATGGTTTGTAATGTTTGAAATGGTATTTGTAATGGTTTGTAATGGTAACATTTTCTTTTCTTAAAGGTAAAACCTTCAACCAGCTAAACCAGTTTATGTCAGAAGAGAAAGTATTTCAACAGACATTTAAAAAAAACACAAGGAGAACATCAGGAGAGCTGTTTGTGATTAAAATGAATTGGTCTGAGAACAGATCAGTTTAAAGCTGTTATCTAGAGACAGAGGGAATTAATGAACTGAATGGTAGGTTTGAACACACATTTCTGGATAAATTTTTAAGCATTTATAAATCAGTATGACTCTGCATGTGTAAATATTTCTATTTCTATTCTACTGTAATATAAATGTATTTACAAAAAGGAAAGTCTTTCTGCTGATACATTATTTTAATTGGCAGCTTTTAAGTTTTCAGATTGATTCTAGAAGTTGTTTCTGAAACTTGAAGTGGGAGTTGAGTTGAGCAGTTTTTAACGGTGGGTATTCATCAAAAACTTTGGGAGTGAATCTTTTTATGAGACTGTCTGGAAAGTAATTTGTTTTACTATACAGTATATTTTAATATTGTGTGCAGAGGAAATAATACAGGAGTTTCATTTTATATTCTTATTTGTCTAAACAAGTTAATTTTGCTGTATATTTATTTGTTTATTTCTGCAGCACTGCCTATAAAATGAGTCTCTATAAGAATAGAGAGAAGAAAGATGTTCAGAGAAATAAAGTAGAAGCTCCAGAACCCAGCCGCAGCCTCGGGCTCACGAGGATGGAGTTCTCGACCTTTGCCTGTTTACATTAATAGGTGCAGAGGGAGAGACGGACCTCAGCCAGGTGGTCCACCTCTGTCTGGTCGCCAGCCAGAACGAGAGGTACTCCTCGGCCCTCGGGCTCACGAGGAGAGGTAGTCCTTTGTCTGGGGTTCTGCCAGAGCAAGAGGGACTCAAGAGCTCGGCCTGGTACTGCTCCAGGACGCGAGAGAATAAGCCTTTGTCTAGCTTTGTGCGGACAAGAGGGCACTGCAGTCCCCGGCCCTCAGGCACACGGGGAGGACAGTATGGGCCTCTACCTGGTAGCCATCCAGTGCAAGAGGCACTCCTCGGCCCTTAGGCAGACGAGGAGTCTTAGTCCTTGGTCTGGGAAAGGCCAGAATCAGAGGGACCGAATTACGCTCGGTCTGGTAATCTTGCCAGCACGCGAGGGAAATGGACCATTGTCTAGCATTCCGCGGACAAGAGGGTTGTAAGATCCTCGGCCCTCGGGCACACGAGGATAAAGCAGACCTTCCACTGGGCTTACGTAATCAATGCAAGGGGCACTCCTCGGCCCTCGGGCACGCGAGGAGTCTTAGTCCGTTGTCTGGGGAGGCCAGAACAAGAGGGACCGAGCCATACTTTGTCTTAGCCTTGCCAGGTCGTAAGCCGTAGAGAGAGGTACTCCTCGGCCCTCAGGCACTCGAGGAGTCTTAGTCCTTTGCCTGGGGTTACGTCAGAGCAAGAGGGACTGAATGAACTTGGCCTGGTGAGCCTACCAGGGCTTAAGAGGGAGAACCTTTGTCTAGCTTTCTACGGACAAGAGGTGAAGTGATCCCCGGCCCTCAGGCCCACGGGGAGTAATAGTCCTTTGTCTGGAATTCGCCAGCCCAAGAGGGACTGAGTGAGCTCGGCCTGGAAACCATCGCAGGACACGAGAGAATTGTCTTTTGTCTAGTCTTCCACGGACAAAAGGCTTCAAAGATCCGAAAAACGCTCCTCGGCCCTCAGGCACACGAGGAGGATGTGGCGAGTAGCGACTTCTCTTCTTTTAACTAAAAGAATGCGCCTAGAGAAGTCTCCTCCTGGCTAGGGAGATGGCTGATCTTAGTGGCTTTTCTCTAAGTTGAGTCTAAGACGAAGGAGCCTGGAGCGGCTCTGAGGTCGATTTCATAAAACCTGACGAAGGTCAGGGGCGAGGACCAACCCGCAGCATTGCAGATGTCCTGGATGGGGACACCTGCCGTCAGAGCTTTCGAGGCTGAGAGGCCTCGAGTGGAGTGAGCCTTGATTCCGATCGGTGATGGGAGACCAGAGGACTCATAAGCAGTAGATATAGCATCAATGATCCATCTACTAATAGTAGGCTTAGCAGCCAGGAGGCCCTTCTTTGGAGGGCCATAACAGACGAACAGCTGTTCTGATTTGCGCCACAGGGCAGCTCTGTGGACGTATGCATCTAATGCTCTGACTGGGCACATGCAATTGAACTTCCTGTGATCCGGCTCCAGGAAAGGAGGAGGATAGAACGCTTGTAGCGTGATAGGCTGTGGTGCTAGGGACGGGACCTTCGGTACGTACCCGACTCTGGGGTAAAGAAAAGCTTTGGCCATCCCAGGGGCAAAGTCTAAGTGAGAAGGGGCCACTGAAAGGGCCTGAAGGTCCCCTACTCTCTTTAGAGAGGTGAGAGCTAACAAGAGCGCTGTCTTAATGGTAAGCATGCGATCTGTGATCTCCTCTATGGGCTCAAATGGAGGCTTGCATAGAGCTTCTAGCACGACAGCTAGGTCCCACGTGGGAACCCTGGGTTTCACTCGAGGCCTCAACCTGAGTGCACCACGGAGGAAACGAATGACCAA
This sequence comes from Garra rufa, assembly GCF_049309525.1. Classification (NCBI taxonomy): domain Eukaryota; kingdom Metazoa; phylum Chordata; class Actinopteri; order Cypriniformes; family Cyprinidae; genus Garra; species Garra rufa. The sequence continues at coordinate 6,223,318 of NC_133381.1, read as the reverse complement.
GGGGTCTCTGCCCACTGAGAGGCCACCGTGAGGGGCGTGGAAGGCAGATATAGCCGCCACGTACACCTTCAGAGTGGAGTGAGCTAGCCCTGCGGAGAGGCGAGTTTGTAGGAACTCCAGAACTGTACCGATCGGGCAGTTAACTGGGTCACAGCTGTGTTCGTAACACCATCTAACAAACAGGTTCCACTTAAGGCCATAAAGTTTCCTCGTAGAGGGAGCTCTGGATTGAAGAAGGGTCTCAACAACCTCGGTTGAGAGACCAGCTTCTATGAGTTGCGCCCCCTCAGGGGCCACACCCATAACTTCCACCTCTCTGGGTGGGGGTGGCAAACCGCGCCCCCAGCCTGAGACAGGAGGTCCCTCCTGACGGGAATCTCCCATGGAGAGCCGTCGAGGAGGGAGACTAGGTCTGAGAACCATACTCGGGCCGGCCAGTACGGGGCTACTAGCAACAGCCGTACTCGGAACCGGCGTACTCTTTCCAGAACTCCCGGGAGCAGAGCGATCGGGGGAAAGGCGTACAGTTGAAGCCTCGGCCACGTCTGTACCATAGCGTCCAGTCCAAGAGGAGCTGGAGGAACTAGAGAGAACCAGAGGGGACATTGCGATGTCTCTCGAGTCGCGAAGAGGTCCACCTGAGCCTGGCCAAACTTTCTCCAAATCTGTTTCACTACTACTGGGTGAAGCATCCATTCCCCGGGCCTCGGCCCCTGCCTCGACAGGACGTCTGCTCCCACATTCAGATGTCCAGGAATGTGGACTGCTCTCAGGGAGAGAAGCTTTCCTTGAAACCACAGGAGGATCCGGTACGCCAGCTTGAACAAGGGGCGTGAGCGGATCCCTCCTTGATGGTTTATATAATAAACTACCGCAGTGCTGTCTGTGCGGACCAGTACGTGGCGGTTTCTTAGGTCTGGAAGGAAATACTTCAGGGCCTGGAACACAGCTAGCATCTCGAGGCAATTTATGTGCCATGAGAGATGGTGAGGGCTCCACAGGCCTTGGGCTGAGCGGCCACTCATGACCGCTCCCCATCCAGTGAGGGATGCGTCTGTCGCTAGCGTGACACGGCGACAAGGGGCTCCCAGAACTGGACCCTGAGAGAGGAACCAGGGTTTCTTCCACATGGCCAAGGCACGTAGGCAGCGCCGCGTGACCTTGATCTTGCGAAACGGGTTTCCCCTCGGGGAGAACCCCCTGGTTTTGAGCCACCACTGTAGTGGTCTCATGTGCAGCAGTCCAAAAGGTATCACGTTGGATGCGGCTGCCATAAGACCTAACAGTACTTGGAACTGTTTGACAGTGAGTGACTGGCCTAGCTTGACCGCATTTACTGCAGTAAGGATCGACTCGATCCGAGCAGGTGACATTCGTGCCTGCATCGTGGTCGAATCCCACACTACGCCTAAGTAAGTGGTCCTCTGTAGTGGAGAAAGTACACTTTTCTTGGCGTTGAGTCTCAACCCTAGATCTTTCATATGAGCGAGAACGACACCTCGATGTTGAACCGCTAACTGCTCTGAGCTGGCTAGGATGAGCCAGTCGTCTATGTAGTTGAGTATGCGGATGCCCTGGAGTCGCAGAGGAGCCAGCGCAGCATCCACACATTTCGTGAAAGTGCGGGGAGAGAGAGCTAGGCCGAAAGGAAGTACCCTGTACTGGTAAGCTTTGCCCCTGAAAGCGAACCTGAGGAACTTCCTGTGTTGAGGAAGGATGGAGACGTGAAAATATGCGTCTTTTAGATCTATCGTGACAAACCAGTCCTCGGACCTGATTTGTGACACTACATGCTTGATAGTGAGCATTCTGAACTTCAGTTTCTTTACTGAGCGGTTCAGCTGCCTGAGATCTAATATGGGCCGAAGCCCTCCATCCTTCTTGGGAACGATGAAGTACCGGCTGTAGAACCCGGATTCTCTGTGTTGAGATGGCCTCCTTCCTCAAGAGAGTTACTACTTCTTGTTCCATTACCAGACCCTGCTCGGGGCTCACCAGAGTTGGAAATACCCCGCTGAAAGGTGGCGGCTTGGCGCCAAACTGAATGCAGTACCCTTTCTCTACAGTGCGCAGGACCCATGTGGAGACGTTCGGCAGTAGTTTCCACGCTGCCAGAAAATCTACTAAGGGAACCAGCCTCTCGAGACTGGCTTCTGGATTTGTTTGAGGGGCTAGTTCGGGGACCTGTAACAGCGTACTGGCAGGAGACTCCTGAACTAGCTTCTTTGAAGACCCCCGTAGGGGTTGCGAACTTCCTAGGGCCACTACGTTTCCGGGTGGAACAGCTAGAAAATGGTGTTCGCGGGAGATTGCCGCGCCCTGATTTTTTAACACTGGCAGAGTTAGCTGACAAACCTCCTGAGGGCCCCGAGGGGGCTCGGTGACCACAAACTGTGGCGCCGAATAAACCCCCTCGAGAGGGGCTGCCCTCAATGACCCTGGTGCCTGACCGTCAGGGCCGTTTGGCCGAGGACCTCTTTGACTGGAGGACGACCCTCAGGTCGGGCCTCTTCTTAGAGGCCCCCGGCCTAGAGCGTTGCCGGCCCCGTCCTCTAGGACGAACCGGAGGAGCGCGGGCGGCAACGCTCTGTTTCTGTGCCTCTCTGTGTGAGGAGCTCGTTGACGGCTGAGGCTGCTCCCGTCCAGCAGCCTCAGAGGAGTAAACGCGGCGAGGGAGGTACGTCCTGAACGCCGCTGCCTGCTTCCTGGCCTCCTGGTGCCTGGCGACAACTGTGTCCACCGAGGCACCGAAGAGGCCGGAGCTAGGCTCTATGGGGGCGTCCAGGAGTGTTGCCCTGTCCTTATCTTTTAGTGCGGACAGGGACAACCAGAGATGCCTCTCCGCGGCCACCAGGGCTGCCATATACCGACCCACTGCACGGGCGGTCTCCTTGGTGGCGCGGAGGGCGAGGTCTGCTGTGCGCCGCATCTCTGAGATGTTAACCTCCTCGCCGTCGTTAAACTCCTTCAGCAGGTCAGCCTGGTAAGCCTGAAGGATGGCCATGGTGTGCAAACATGAACCAGCCTGACCTGCTGCCGTATATGCCTTGCCCACCATGATGGATGTGAATTTTAATGGCTTGGTGGGCAAGGACGGAGCCTTCAGGGACGATGCCGAACCGGGTGCCAGATAGCCCGCGAGCGTCTGTTCTACCCGTGGCATCGCCCTGTAACCGTACTCCTCCGTACCCCCCACGTTAGCATAACTCTCAGTGGGGTTATAGAGGCGGAAGGAGTACGGCTTCCCCCAGGATCTTGAGATCTCTTTGTGCAGATCTGGGAAGAATGGAAGGCTCCGTTTGGGAGGTGCTGACCTTGTCCGCAGGAAGCGATCGTCTAACTTGCTTCCCTGCGGCTCATGATGTTGCTCTGCGGGCCATGAGATGTTTAGTTTGGCTACCGCATGGGTCAGCACCTCCACGAGCTCCTCGTACTGAGGCGAACGGGGTGGCTGTGGTGTGTCCTCCAGGCTTTCCATATCAACCTCCTCGGAGGAAGATATGTGGAGCTCTGGGATCTCTTCTTGGAGGGAAGAGGCCGCAGTGCGGGCTTCCTCATCCAATAGGAGATCGCTCGCGCCGCTGAGTGAGGGAGGAGATAGGGGGTCACCTGTCTCCAAACCCTCCAGCAGATCGAGCTGCGAGCCCCACGAGTGGCGCAACCGCTCCGCCTCGGCGGCAGCGGGGCCAGACCCGCGAGGCACGCTGGTGAAAGCCCCCTCCTCGAAGAGGGCTTTCCGGGAACGGAGCACCCGCAGCGGCAGGCGTTCACACTGCGGACAGTCAGCCTTTTCCAGGGCTGACTGTGCGTGCTCCGGTCCCAATTTTCTTTCTTTTTTGCACAATAAACAGCAAAATGGCAGACAGACAGACACAGAGCGCTCTCGCTGAATGACAAAAGCTGCCGCGGGCTACAAACGCACGTGCTTTATACTTCCTGGTCGATGACGTCACCGCGCCTGTGACGTCACTCCCGTCATTTCATTGGTTGTAGACATGATTCAGAGTGCGGCCCGCCAATGGCGTTCCCCATAGCGTTTCTAGACGCGGCTCGAGTTCCCGGAAGGGAACTGGCTGATCTGGTTATGACAAATGTGAAACTATTTCCACAGACTTACTCCTGGAAGGAAGAACATCACAATCTTAAGATCTAAGATACTAAGATCTGTTTTGTTTGACTGTGTGCAATGTTGGTCCTAAATGCTGCTTCTCAAACAAACACTTAATGGAAGTCTGCTAACATCTCAGATTAAAAATAAAATAACAAAAATAAAAAATAAAAATCTAATTGTGACTGTATACTTATGGATGTAATTAAAATAAGAAAAGCCCATAAATCACACCAAAAGGACAGCAACTCTGTACTGCTTAAGTCAAAAATTATGAGATTCTAGTGATAGGTTGTGGCATAAGTCACAAATTGTGAGAGAGAGGCTTAATTATGAGCAATGTTTATAATATTTGTGCGATCCTGGGCTATGATTTCTGTCTATCTGTGTTAAAGTTTCTCCCTCCTCATTTTTGAGAATACGGATACCACTTCAAAATAATTGTTAAAGAAACAGGAATAGCACAATCAAAAATGTAATTGTTTAATTAACATTCATTTAAATGTTTCTCTTGTGTGTCTTAAAATCTAAATTCAGATGGAGAGAGAAGGAGGATGTTAACACACATGTTCATGCAGCAGCAGCTCCAGAAGACAGCTGTGTGTCTATGATGCTTGACTTGTCCATAGAGAAACCTGCTAATCTCAGTGATGGAGAAGTGATCTCTTACCCTGAGTGAGTATAAATGAGATGTGTTGTGTGATGTAAAGGGAATACCATTATCCACAATTATTATATTAAATGCAATTATTATAATAAATATCCTCCTTATTTGCTCTCTGCTACATCTGTTTAGATACATACTGTCAGTCACTTTAAAACATCTGCTAAAATAAATAAGTGTAAAGGCATTGATAGTTACATATTAATTATAATCTTGCTTCAGTTCATGATCTATTATTTTATTATTTATTATTTTTTTCCCCTCATGAATCAGAAATAGTATTACATGTGTATAATTATAAAATGTGGTGTAGTTTTTGTTATTACTTGCAATCAATTGATTGCACTACAATTTACATCAAAAATACATCCATTGAATATCATCACTCACAATCAGTGCCAGAACTGTCATTTTCATGCAGATGGAGTTGACACAAAGAGCAGAATCATTTTACTGTAGAAATTCTGGCTGCCTTTGAGGCAAAAAAAAAAAAAATGCTTTAATTGGAAAAGAGATGCAAAGTGGGAAAGAGAAGGGGATGGGATGGGGAAAGACCATGAACTGGAACTCAACCTTAGGTCATCCTAATTGCAACAATGCTACAGTGTCTAAGTGCTGCCTCCGAGGCTGTCAGCTCTGGCAATGTTTGAATATTTGAATGATTTGACTTTGTTTTAATGTTGTTTCACAGTATTTCTGTTCATCTTAATGTATTTGCAGAGTGAAAAGAGAAGATTTAATGCCCAATCTGACACGCACTGACTTCAGATACTCAAAGATCAACACAAAACCAGCTTGAAGAAAAAGTACGAGAGATTATTTGAGGGAATCAAACTAGAAGAGAATAAAACCCTCCTGAACAGGATCTACACACAGCTCTACATTATAAAGGGAGAAAGTGAGGGGGTGCATGAAGAACATGAGGTTTTACAGATGGGGAAAACAGCCAGAAAACAATACACATTAATCTGCTGCAATGACATCTTTAAACCTTTACATGAATCAGGATGTAAAGAGAAAGACAAAATCAAGACTGTTCTTACTAAAGGCATTGCTGGAATTGGAAAAACAGTCTCTGTGCAGAAGTTCATTCTGGATTGGACTGAGAGAAAAGACAATCAGGATGTGGATTTTATGTTTGTGCTTCCATTTCGAGAGCTGAACTTGATTAAAGATCGCCAGTACAGTCTTCACAGACTTTTGCTGGACTTTTATCCTGAACTTAAAGATCTGGACTCAAAGATTTATGAGGAGCATAAAGTTGTGTTCATCTTTGATGGTCTGGATGAAAGCAGAATTACAATGATGTTTTCAGATAGACAGAAAGTTTGTGATGTGAATGAGTCTTCATCAGTGGGTGTGTTGATGTCAAACCTCATCAGAGGAGAGCTGCTTCCCTCTGCTCTCATTTGGATCACCTCCAGACCAGCAGCAGCCAATCAGATCCCCTCAAGATACATCAACCGTGTTACAGAAATTCAGGGATTCAATGATCCTCAGAAGGAGGAATATTTCAAGAAGAGAATCAGTGATAAGCATCAGGCCAGCAGAATTATCTCACACATTAGAAGATCAAGAAGCCTGCACATCATGTGTCACATACCCGTCTTCTGCTGGATCTCAGCCACTGTGCTCCAAAACCTCTTGAAACAAGATGACAGTGCAGAAATCCCTCAAACTCTGACTGAAATGTACATCCACTTCCTGCTGACTCAGATCAACATGAGGAATCAGAAGTATGATCCAGAGAAACTCCTGCAGTCCAACAGAGAAGTGATTGTGAAACTTGCTGAATTGGCTTTCAATCAGCTGATGAAGGGCAATGTGATGTTCTATGAGGAGGACCTGATTGAGAGCGGTATAGACGTCAGTGACGCCTCAGTGTATTCTGGGATTTGCACTGAGATCTTTAGGGAGGAATCTGTGATTCATCAGAGGAAAGTCTACAGCTTCATACATCTGAGCTTTCAGGAGTTTCTAGCTGCTTTCTTTGTGTTTTACTCACATGTAGACAAAAATAAGAAAACACTTAAATTGTTTTTGAAAGAAGAATACCAGAAGCATCTGTATGAGCTACTAAAAGCAGCAGTAGATAAATCCTTACAGAGTGAAAATGGACACCTGGATCTTTTCCTGAGGTTCCTTTTGGGCGTCTCACTGGACTCCAATCAGAGACTCTAACAGAATCTACTGACTCACACAGTGAACCCCTCAGAGACCATCAAGAAAATCACACAGAACATCAAAGACAAATTCAAGAGGGATGCACATCTCGCAGCTGGCAAATGCATCAATCTGTTCCTCTCTCTGCTGGAAATGAAGGACCAGACTCTTTACAAAGAGATTGATGAGTTTTTAAAATCAGAGAATCACTCAATTGTTCGACTCTCTCCATCTCACTGCTCAACAATAGCTTACATGCTTCAGATATCAGAGGAGGTGCTGGAAGAGTTTGATCTGAAGAAATACAACACATCAGATGAGGGTAGAAGGAGACTGATACCAGCTGTGATGAACTGCAGAAAAGCCCTGTGAGTAGCCTATTCATTTATGTGATTGGAAATGTACCTGAATGTTTCTGTTATCTTGAGACAAAGTGACATTGTAAATCCTCCATCAAATCATCAAATTTAAGGAGAAATCAGAAGCAGTTTGAAGAGGACAAATCTGTTTTGAATTTTCAATGAGTCTATGACAGACTGTGTAACTTCACTACTCCTTGTTGAGTTTTTTTTTTTTTTCTGTGACCAAACAACTAAATGATATTTGGCTGACTAAACCTCTTTCAATAGGCTAAACTTAATTTCCTTTTCTTTTCTTTTTGGCTGCTATAAATGGACCTTATAACAATCTTCAGACACTCTTTCCCAACATTATACAGAATGACATGTGACAGGCAGGAACAGAACACTGTTTGGAGTTTTTTACTTAAACTGGGCAGTCTGTCTTTCTGAACAGTGTTACTGATGTGTAAATTTGTATTTAAGAACTCTTTATTAAACCACATTTTATCCTGTGTTATAGACTTGCTGACTGTAATCTCAGTGGTCAGTTCTATAAAAGTTTATTTTCATCTCTACAATCATCAAACTCAATGAGAGAGCTGGACCTGAGTCATAATGACCTGCAGGATTTAGGTGTAAAGCTTTTGTCTGATGGACTGAGGAGTTACACAAACTGCTCGATCCTGCAGGTTTGCATTGCACAACATCAGAAAGATCAGGCCCTTCCTAACAGAGCATGCTGCACAACTCCTCGTCCAGGCCCTGGTCATTTCCAGGCTGGACTATTGCAATGCTCTTTTAGCTGGTCTTCCAGCATGTACAATCAGGCCTCTACAAATGATTCAGAATGCAGCAGCACGGCTCGTCTTCAATGAGCCCAAGAAGGCCCATGTCACACCTCTCTTCATATCCCTGCACTGGCTACCGGTTACAGCACGCATCAAATTCAAGACACTGATGCTGGCCTATAGGACAGCCACCGGCTCATCACCGGCCTACCTCCATTCACTACTACGCATCTACACTCCCTCCAGAAGTCTGAGATCCTCTAGTGAAAGACGCCTTATTGTACCACCACAGAGAGGCACGAAATCACTTTCCAAAACATTCTCCTTCAATGTCCCTGCCTGGTGGAATGATCTTCCCACCCCCATCCGAAACGCTGACTCCATTACTGTCTTCAAGCGACTGCTGAAAACCCATCTTTTTCGACACTATCTGACTATCTGAAAAAAAAAAAAAAAAAAAAAAAATTCTCCTCTCTTTCCTGATCTTCCCTTTCTAGCCCGTACTCATCTAACAACGCCTGACATATGGTACTTTTGAGCACTTCCTATGTCGATCTGCCTCCTTAGGATGAATTATTTGTTGTATTCCCAATTGTAAGTCGCTTTGGATAAAAGCGTCTGCTAAATGAATAAATGTAAATGTAAATGTAATGTAAATGTTCACACTGTCAACTCAATATACTAAGGTTTGAGATTTTCTGTAAAATACATTTTGATCCTGAGCCAATAAATTGACTTAACAGGCCTATCAATGATTTTCAAAATTCGAGGCAGCCACTTTCAAGTAATAATAGAAGAAAAAAATGTATTAAAAATTTATTTTGGAAAGATACGTGAGAATATTTGTACTTTGTTCTATTTAGATTTTCATGCTGTAAACTCACTGATCGATGGTGTCAAAGTTTGTCTTCATCTCTACTCTCTAACTCCTCACTGAGAGAGATGGATCTGAGTTACAATAACCTGAAGGATTCAGGTGTGAGGATCCTGTCTGATGGACTGAAGAGTTCACACTGTCAACTCAGCATACTAAAGTAAGAAGAATAGGTCATTAAAGGGGTCATATGTTATTTTGTTAATGTTTTTTTCCCTTTAGTGTGAAATGTATCTGGGCTGGCCACACACTTGAAGATTTTGAGCCCGACTTTGTGTCCAAAAAAAAAAAAAAAAATGAAATGTTGGTTAAAACTATGTGTTTACAGTCGCTATTGAAGCTTTGGAAGTGTTACATTTTCAATACACGCTTGAGGAGTTTGGTCAATGACAGCGTATTGCGTCAACAGGCCAATGAGAGGGAACAGAGATAATGCAGTAATGTACAGTATGTGGAAAAACTAGATGAGTAAAATTTGTGAACACCCTTTGAAGTTGGCACTAAAAAGCCTTGTCTGAAAGTTTGAAATAACATATAGATATAGAACATATAAAACAATATTTTAAACCACCATCTTCATCTTTGTTAAACAATATTCAATGCTATGTTTTAGACTTGCTTACTGTAGCCTCACTGCGCAATGCTGTGAAAGTTTATCTTCATCTCTACAATCATCAAACTCACTGAGAGAACTGGACCTAAGCCACAATGACCTACGGGATTCAGGAGTAAAGCTTCTTTCTGATGGACTGAAGAGTTCACACTGTCAACTCAGCATATTGAGGTTTGAGATTTTCTATAAAATACATTTTAAACCTGAGCCAATAAATTGACCTAACAGGCCTATCAATGTTTTTCAAAATTTGAGGCAGCTACACTTAAGTAGTGTTCACACTGTAAACTCAACATACTGAGGTAAGAAAAATAGATTAAGATTCACTTGGTTATAAAAATTAAAGTTGCCATCTTCTCTGGTCCTCTGGTCTGTGAGTTTGTATATCAGCAGACCACAGCGTCAAATGACAGTTTGTATTTCTTTTAGCCTCTTTCTATAAAGATATAAAAAGGAACTGAGAAAGGTACTGAGATTAATTCTGCTCCATCAACACTGTGACACCGACTGGGTTCTAAACTATTGTAGTACTACTACTGTTTTTACCATGTCTTTCTGTGGCAGAAATAATAAGAATAGAATGTGGTTCTGAATTCAGCAGCTGAGTTACACACTCCAGTTACTCATCTGAACTGAACTGAAATTGAAAAAAAAGTGACACATTGAATCAGTTAATCTTTTGATTTAAAGCAGAATTACATTAATGTGAACACTACTGCGTATGTGAATCAGTTTAGATGATCTCCAGTGCCAGAGAGAGTGTTTCTGTGTGTTTTTAGATTATCTGGCTGTATGGTGACAGAGGAAGGCTGTTGTTTTTTGGCTTCAGCTCTGAGTTCAAACCCCTCACGCTTGAGAGAACTGGATCTGAGCTACAATTACCCAGGACAATCATTATTCAAGCTGTGCTCTGATCCAAACTACAGACTGGACGAACTCAAGTACGTTCAACACTAATAATCATCCTGTCATGTGTAAATATGTGCAGTCTTTGAAAACTGTACATATGTACATAGATCCTTACATACAGCATATATGTGTGCATAAACATACTGCAAAGACAAATAAAGACATGTCTTGGCAGTTACAGTCAAAATCTTTGGTAATCAGATTATTTTATTCAAAAACGTATTTCTGATTACAGAATTGATTACTTAGAATTTTAGTGTTATTTGGTTAATTGATCATTTATCATTCAATATTTAGTGTTCGGATGCAAAAACTTCCATAAGAATGGTCATAACTTTTAAAGTCAGTTTTAAGAATGCAGATTGATCTAATTTAAATTTGAAAAGTAAGACTGAAGACCACTTAACTGCTAGTTAGTCAATCAAACTACTTACAAAGACCGTCTTAACTAGTTTGACCATACTACTTCTTTTTCCTAGACATGTCCTGGCCAGGACTTCTAAATTGCCTAAAATGCATTTGCATTTGTTTTCCTTTTGACATCAGGTGTGTTTGACTTGAAGTGTCACTGCGCAGAGCGATCAGTGTATGACATCAAAGTACAGCAAGAGCGATTTGAAAGCATAAGGTTAACCATCTTCTCTCATATTGCTCTTGTGGTACTTCGATGTCATACACTGATCGATTCCAGTCCTTCTGAGGCTTTAAAGCTAGAGTCCTTCTTAGCATTATACTCAAATAAGATTTTTAGTAAGCGTGCATGGCTACATCATAAATGTTTCTGTCCCCACATCACAGCATGAAAAATTCTGAAATAACTGATAATTAGCAGAATACTTTATATTGAAAAGTGGTCTCCAAGTGGTTTATATTATACCAACCCATTATACACAGTTTACTATTATGTGATTCATTTAAAACAAAACATACTGCCTCAAAAATCCTTGCATAACAATGAAATTGATTAAATTAAATCAAATAGATTTTTTTTGTAAATTGGAATCTGTGCAAAGAATTATATGCAACCAAAGGATGCAACCAAAGGGCCAATGAAGGATGCAGAACAGAGACTGCCTACTAAGGATCCTTTAAATTGAGATTTCCTTTTATGAAAAAAATGCTTTAGCCATTATATACAACTAGACATTTTCTTACAAATTCAATTAAAAGGATTTACATAACATGCAAAATGCAACTTTTCTGATGTTTTTGCAGTGCTTTAGTGTACTAAAAGTCAGCATGATGAAACCCTCTCATCTCTTACAGTAATTCACTTAATGTAAAGCAGCATTGCTACAGCCATCAAAATGGCACTTGTGTAAATACATTGCCTAAAACAATCAATGTCATCTCCATGTCATCTCTATTGATTGTTATACCTATCATGCAGAATTCACATGTTAATTAGTAAGGTAACTTTCTGTTGCTGTTTTTTTATATTGTCTTATTCACTCCTCGTCTGAGTTGCAAGTAGAGAAAGATTAAAACTGATATATGCGAATTACATGTTGCCCAATATAAATAATCTTATTTTGCTTTTAAAAGGAGACTTTTCTGCTCATCAAGGCTGTGTTTATTTGATTAAAAATACAGTTAAAAAACCTACAATTGTGAAATGTTAATGCAATTTTAATTAGTGGTTTTCTATTTTAATATACTTAAATATAATTTATTCCTGTGATCATTCTCATATGCTGATTTATTATCAGTTTTGGAAACAGTTGGCTGTTTAATATTTTTTTAGAAACCTGTGATACTGTTTAAGGATTCTTGGTAACACTTTATAATAACGTTCAGTTGTAAGTCTTTTATTAGTGATTAGTTAATGATGAAATAATCATTTACAAAACATTCACAAATGATTAATAAGTGATATGCTAACAATTTGTGTAAGTTTTGTAAATTCATTTACAAGTCAGTTACAAGTTAATTTACAAGTAATTAGTTAATGATAAACTAATTATTTACAAAACATGACTATGTGTTTATAAATGATTAATAAGTGATATGTTCATTTTATTGTAAGTAATATGCTAATGATTTACCAATCTTTTTACCAATTTGAAGTTGCTATGAAAAAAAATTGAGGTTCTTGTGAAAGTTTGTTTAGAGTGTTATAAAATACAAAATAACCTTATATAATTCATACACTACATGGTGCATAGTGCATTAGTGCAATAAGTACATAAGTGCAGAGTGTATAGTGCGTCATTTGGGGCGCAGCTCGTGTTTGCCAGAGAAGACATCTTTACCCTCACCAGTCAGCCCTTACATTGCAGTACACACGTCAAAGTATTCAAAAGCTGTTGTGTAAATGTATGAATAAATCATTCACAAATCTTTCTGCATCCCCTAATCTAAAATGTAAACAATTCATCATTTGAAAATGTGTTACACATCATTTGTAGATCTTTCTTACATGTTACAAGATCTGGTGTATACCAGGCATTTACAACACTTTCTGCATCCTCTAATCTAAAGTGTAAACTACTCATCAGTTGTAAATGTTTTACAAACCTGCCGGTTACAGGTTGTGTGGGTGTCAGGTGGGTATACACACTGGGTGAAAGACCTTTGAATAATGAGTAAAACATTTACAACTGATGAATTGTTTACACTTTAGATTAGGGGATGCAGAAAGATTGGTAAATGATTTATTCATGATGCGATCTTCAGTGAAGGATAAAAATGCAAATGATTGATATTTTAATTATTTTTAAGTAACAAATAATATATTAACTAGTAACATATTAACCACTTACTAAGGATCTGTTTGATTATTTCATGATATGCGTTTTAAGATAAATTACAACAGATTATAAATTGTTAGCATCATAATTAAATATAATTTGTAAACGCACAATCATATTTTGTAAATTATTAGTTCATCATTATCTAATCACTTGTAAATGATTTATAACTTAATCTACAAAACAGATAAAAATACTAACATATCACTTATTAATCACTTATGAATGCATAGTCATGTTTTGTAAATAATTAGTTCATCATTAACTAATTACTTGTAAATTAATTTCTAAATGAGATGTAAATGAATTAACAAAACATACACAAATTGTTAGCATATCACTTATTAAACATTTATGAACGTTTTGCAAATCATTATTTTATCATTAACTAACCACTTATAAATTACTTAAACTTATAAGTTACTGAACGTTATTATAAAGTGTTACAGGATTTTTTAATGAATAAAATATTAAAAAGAACAGCACTTATTTAAAATGTTCTATAGTACATATCCAAAAAAGCACAGTTCTTTTGTAATATTTTTTATTCACAAACAAAACGTGAATTTATTCACGTCACACCTCTTTGCAGCTTATTGTTTTTGTTTGCATTAATACTATGTAAAATAAATTTCTTTAATTTTTATAGTGTGGATCACGGAGGAAAGTTCAGGATTACAGCAGGACTGCAGAAATGTAGGTCACAAACACACACACACACACACACACACACACACACACACACACACACACACCATCATCGTTGTTTTGTGTATAAATGTTATAATTTGTCATCTTTTGTGTAGATGCATGCGAGCTCACACTGGATTTGAACACAGTAAACATCCATCTCAAGCTTTCTGAGGAGAACAGAAAAGTGACGCTAATGATAGAGAAACAGCCGTATCCTGATCATCCAGAGAGATTTGATGAGTTTCATCAGGTTCTGTGTAGAGAGAGTCTGACTGGACGCTGTTACTGGGAGGTTAAATGGAGCGGGTTTGCTGTAAATATATCAGTGACATATAAAGGAATCAGCAGGAAAGAGAAGAGTAACAACTGTAAATTTGGATACAATGAAATGTCCTGGAGTCTAAACTGTTATGATAACAGTTTCTCTGTCAGACACAATAATGAGAGCACAGAAATATCAGTCCCTTCACATCTCTCTAAAAGAGTAGGAGTGTATCTGGACTGGTCAGCTGGACGTCTGTCCTTCTACAGCATCTCTGACACACACAAACTTGCACACTTACACACATTCAACACAAAGTTCACTGAACCCCTCTATGTTGGATTTGGGGTTGATAATTGCTCCTCAGTGTCTTTGTGTGAGATAAAACAGGTTTCAGTGAAAAACAAATAAGACACACAGTTGAGATTTATAAAAAGCACACTCACATTATCTCTCTCTTTAACTCAACAAGCTGTAAACTCTTCCTCACTTCTATTTTTAATTTCAGTGTGTTTATAGAAACACACATAAGTTAATTTCGGTCTAAATGAGACACTCTTTGACTTGGAGACTTCCATTGTGTTTTTATAAAGACATTTGAATTTGGCTCAACAGTTTTGTCTCTCTGATTCTCTGACTGTCATCAAAGTCTAACTGATCAATAGAGTTAAAGATGTGGATCAAACTCGTGATTTAGTCTTTGTGGGACTTAGTGATCAGGAGAGTTTGAGAATCTCTCATAATTGTACAGCTTGAATATATTCACTGATCACCTTGTGTCTTGAGCTCAACATTATTATGGATTGGTAGTTTACCCTCAAATTAAATTGTGTCCTACAGTAATTTAATATGAAGTTATTAATGTCTATCTTATTTGTAAAAGTCATTGACCAATAAAATTGTCACAAAATTAGTTTCTCATAATTTTCTCCCACTTTTTTATTTAAAAATCTTTATTATGTAAAATAAATGTGACATAATTTGTTTCTATAGCATGAATTGTGAAGGAGTTTATTATATGTAGTTAAGGAAAACAATTAGGTTACAAATTTAATACAGATAGCAAAATTATACTAAAATAGTAATTAATTGAATTCAACAAATGGGAAAAATTTAACACCACTGTTAGTAGCTAGAATATTACAGGTGTTATAAGAACGATATAAAAAGTCATTTTTACCAACAGCTATTAGATTTTATGATCAGTGTCACATTAGATGATTTATGTAGAATCTTAGATGGTATTTTGTATAACATGGTGTAGTGTGTACTTGATGCTTGAAAACAAGGGGGGTTGTATGAAATATGGTATTGTGCAGTATTTTATTTTATTTCCTATTTATTGGATACTTATCTATTGTGTGGTGAGCTCTGTGAATGTGGATTTGTCTTTGGGATTAATAAAGTAAAGTGACTAGAACATTATGTTTGCTGTTCTTTTATGATTGGCTAGTATATAATTTAAAGCATTTAAATAAAAATGTCATTCAGTGCAGTATAACAGTAAAATTTTCAGCTGTTGTTTTTGTAGTTACATTTACAGCTCTGATTTTTTCTTCACATCTATGTGTGTGTTTGTATTTAGATTAGATGTGTGCATATTCAGAAAACTGGTTCACAGGAGCAGTGGTTTTACCCGGCCTACAATTTTCTTATCTTACCCATTTGGCAAAAGTGAAACATCAGAACCAATTATGTGAATTGAAGAATGATATTAGGAGAGAAAAAGCTGTTTGTGAATAATGCGAATGAGTTTGAGAACAGATAGGTTTAATACTGCTATCTAGAGAATTGATTTATGAACTGAATGAAAGTGTGTGTCTGATGTTCTGAGAAAGGTAGGTTTGACTAAACATTCTCATGTATTGGTATATCAATATTAATCTCCATGTATACAGTAAATACCTATTTCTATCCCACTTGTACCGAGAGGAGGTGAGGAGTGAGAAGTTTTATTTTATTAAATCTTTTTTAATTAAACCTTTATTTAACCAGGAAAGTAAACTCACTGAGATTAAAATCTCTTTTGCAGGAGTGTCCTGGCCAAGATAGGCGGCCCAACTTTGCAAATACATATAACAAACAGTAACATACAATACACAATGAAATACTGTGCAAAAGTCTGACTAAAGATACAACCGTTAACCGTTAACACTTGCAGATTATTAAATCTTTCTCCAAACTGAAAAGTGTTTTAAAATATCTAAAGGGCACCAATTGATTCAACCTTCAATTCATTTGAAAAAATTCCATTCCGAAGGGGAAGCATATTTAAAGGCTTTAGTACCTAGTTTAGTTCAACCAGAAGGTACATTGAGATTATAATACAATTGTGAACAGTGAATAATTACCAACTGTTTTTGTTGAATCGGGCAGCAGTTTGCAATTTTCCTCGAACCTCAAGGGAGGACCAAGCAACTCTACTATATAATGTACAATGACGTGTTAATTGTTTACAAACAGTGATAAACCTTAAAGGGGTCATCCAATGCCCATTTTCCACAAGTTAATACGATGCTTTAGGGTCCAAATGAAAAGTTTGTAATATACTTTGATTAAAAATTCTCTATGGTAGTGTAAAAAAACACTAATTTTACCTGGTAAAAAATGCCTCTGTTCTCAGCAAGCGATATCAGTACCTGGCCTTTTAAATGATATGAACCTCTGCTCCCCAGTTCTGTGGGGCGTGTCATTATACAGCACACGGGGTGTTGCCTAGACAACAGTTGGGGGTTTAGTTGTATAGTTTGGGGGAAAATTACACTTGGGGGGCTTTGAAGACACTGTACAACCCCATCCATTTAAAATTTAATTTAAAAACCGGAGTTAGAGTACTGAGAGATCCGAACGCGATGTGTTTACTGTGTTTACTGTGGTAAATAGACGAACATGGTGTGTTTACTGTGGTAAAGAGAAGAACGCGGTCTGTTTACTGAGGCATAGCTGATTGAACAAGAGCAAAAAAGTCATCGGTAACATAACTTACTCCGTCCTTATATTGAAATACATAAATGTGAGTGTTATAGTCTTTACTCATGTGCAGTTGCGGGCTGTAAACACGTTTGCAGGTATTGCGTTAAGGTTACATCTTAATCATTAACAGACACCGTTTTAAACCATCCAGCGTAAACCTTTATAAACCTTGTTTATAAAGCAGTATGGTGAGAAATGATTTGTGTAAAGATGAACCCATTTAGATAGATCAGCGGTCACATTCCCTCAGTGCTGTCAGTTTTCACTTGGGGCAAGTCTATGCTAAAACACTACTATCTACCAACTATCGCAGGAACAGGCTCTGTTGGTGTTACGCCACAATGACAGGCATCTGAGAACGGCTCGATATGAGAAGAGGCAAATTATTTTACTACATTAAAAGAAAACTACTGGGTGGATCTTTATCATTCTAGGGTGGTTGTGTACACACACTCCCAACACAGATTTCAGTTCAAACAGCTTGTAAAAGTGCATGTGGCACCCGATGACCCCTTTAAGGCACTATGATACACAGCATCTAAAGAGGAAAGAAGATAAGATGGTGCGTTTTGGTACACTACATACATTAAATGAGAAACCAGACTTATTTCTAAAATAAAACCCTAACTTTTTCCTCAGTTTTTGTTTCAAATAATTAATATGTGACCCAAAATGTAATGTGTTATCAATTATAATATATATATATATATATATATATATATATATATATATATATATATATATATATATATATATATATTTATACTAAAGTAATCAAATTTCCTTGCAATGTCTGGAGGGCAGTCAAACTATCTGACACAGATTTAGAATTTGATAACAACATAAGTTTTGTTTTCTGAACATTTAAAACCAGCTTTAGGGTACAAAGTATACATTTTTTAAATTTAAACATTTAAATGACCAATCATTTCGCTAGATAAGACCCTTCTTCTATGGCTGGGATCGTTTAGAGCCCTTTGAAGATGCATGTAAACTGCATTTAGGATGTTCGAACTTGCGGGCATAATTGTCCAAGAGATAATTCCTAAAATGTTTTCCTCAAAAAACATATTGTCTTTACGACTGAAGAAAGAAAGGCATGAACATCTTGGATGACAACAGGGTGAGTGCATTATCTAAAAATTTTAGTTTCCATTCTGGAAGTGAACTTCTCTTTTAAGATCCAGTTGCGCTTGCACCATGGCGGATTCGCTATTTTCATGCACAAGGTTAAAGCATACTCAATAATAATCTTTTACATTATAATCCTTAATTTTTAATATTTTTAATATTTTAATATTTTTAATAAATTTTAATATTTGGCATGTTTGTGTGCTGCTGTGTGTCCCTGTGTGTATCCTCTGCATTAGGCTGAAACTAGCAAAAAAAAAAAAAAAACACTTGCGTCACACCTGGCAGGTGTATGATAGGGCCCATATTGTGCGTGTTTGTGTATTCTGCAGTTAGAACATTATTGTGTTCCAAATAGTTTATATAATTAAGTAATTTAATTAAATAGGCATCATTTAATGAGATCACAAACCTGGATTAGAGGTGGACATAAAAGGTGGAAAACCACTGTAAATGTTTATATATATCAAGACATGTTGTTGGCATCTTAGCATAGGTAAAGTGAGATTATTAGTATAAGCACATTTTTGTATTTGGATGAGATGTGACATATAGTCAGAAAACGAAATTCAAAAGAATATTGCTTCACCTGTGCATATGTTTTAAAAATGACTAACATTGTTCTCTTCTCTTACAGGTAAACAAACCAGTTGAACCAGTTTGTCATAAGAACTATTTAATCAGATGCCCTCTTTGTGTAAGGAAGAATGAGTGAGTGAAAAGCTGTTTGTCAATAACGTGAATAAGTTTGAGAACAGATCAGTTTAATGCTGCTATCTAGAGACAGAATGGATTTTTGAACTGAATAAAGTTTGTGTTTGATGATCTTCATTTTTGAAACAGAGGTAGGTTTGGAGAACACATGTATTTATTTATTTGTTTTATAAATGAATTCTCATGGATTGCCAAATCAATATGACTGAATGTGTACTGTGAATGTTTAAGTTTCAGTAAATACTCATTTATTACTGTAAGACAGAAATATTTCTGTCTTACTATAATATATGAGTATTTACTGAAGTCTTTTTATGAGACTGCCTTTTACTCTTGGCAGCCTTTAAGTTTCAGATTGACTTCTTTTTTTTTAACTGTTGAACTAACAGTGTTCAACAGGTGGTTATTCATCCAAAGCTTTGTGGTTCAAAACGTGAATCTGTTTGAGACCGTCTGAAAGTGAAGTTTGTTTTACTATATATTTTAATAATTTGTGGCATTTTTAGATTTTCTTGTTTGTCTGTGCAAGTTAATACAATTATTTATTTTATTGTTTATTTTTATTCAGCATTGCCTGTAAAATGAGTGTCAATGAGAAGAGAGAGAAGGATGATGTTCACACACACGAAGCAGCAGCTCTAGAACCCAGCTGTGTGTCTGTGAAGAGTGGCACATCCATGGATTATCCAATTCAGTTCAGTGATGGAGCAGTGGCTTCTGAGACTGAGTGAGTATAAAAAAATGTGTTGTGTGATGCAAAGAGAATATAATGTATAATATATAAATATATTGTTTTCTTACAATAAGGAATCTAATGGGGATTTGCACTCAAAAATCTGAATTCATTATTTTTATTAATCACATGGAAGAAAAAATACACTGCGTGTGAGGTTATTTTGGTGTATTTAACCATTATTTATGCCATTAATTCAAAGTTTTTTTTTAAATGATTGTGAACTGTGAATTCTGTCTTTGCGTGTAAAAAGGAAGAAAACTGGTTTACGTGTGCATGTCTGATAAATCATCAACATTGTTTTTTTTTGTTTGTTTTTTTGTCTCTATCTTATCTCTTACTTGAAAAGATAAGAAACAGGCTGATGGAGAAACTGAAACTATTTCAGCAGCAGACTTGCTTTAAAAGCATCACAATCATAAGATCTAAGATACTAAGATATGTTTTGGTTGACTGTGTGCAATGTTGGTCCTAACTGCTGCTTCTCAAACTAACACTAAACTATGGAAGCCTGTTTAAGTTTCAGATTTAAAATACAATACAACACAATCAATCTAATTGTGACTTCATACTTTATACTAATGGAACCAAAATACGACAATCCCACCAAAAAAAAGATGAATATGTGCTGCTTAAGTCAACAATTATGAGATACTTAAGGTCATAAATAAGTCATAATTGTGAGAGATAAAGAAATAATAATGAGAAATAAAGCCAGAAGGTTTAAAATATTTGCGTGATCCTGGGCTATGATTTCTGTCTTTCTGTCTGTGTTAGACACAACCAGTTTAGCCAGTTTAAAACACAAATGAAAGTGTTTGAGCAGTCTGATGGCATTGCATTTTTTAAGAATGTGAACAACATAAGGAGAGAAAAGGTGATTTAAATAAAACTTTTGCAGTCACACTGGAATAGATATTGAAATATTGCGTAAAGCTGTATTAAATTGGTTTCATATTTTAAAACTGTATTCGTTTTTATTAACGAATTTATATCTGTTTTGAAAAATAGTATAATGAAAAAAACAACTTGTCTTTCTATTTAGCAATTAAATATAAGTAAATTATTCATTATAACTCAGATTACTTCTAAATGTAATGTTTTGCAGTATCAACTTAAATACTGATTCTGTCATTTTGATTTTACAATTATTTGTAGCTCATATGCATTTTAAGTTCAGATACAGAGAATAAAAATATCCCCCTACAAAAATGTACTAAATACAATTGTCTATACAGTTACTGAAGCAAAATTTTAAACTTCAAAAAGAACTATAGTATAGAATTGAAGACATTAGTTTATTAGTGGATGAGATAAAGATTATGCAGCAGCATAATTGATATTTAAAAAAAATAATAATAGTTGAAAAAATATATAGAATATAATATACAATTTACTGAAAATACAGAGCATTCCAGTACAGTACCAAAACATACATCCCAATACCACAGGCTGATTAATCCCTTATGTGTGATGCAAATTGTGCAAGTAATGTATAAAGAAGTTTCTGTGATAGATTTATTGAGTCAAAGTCCATTTGAAGTTGGCTCCAGCATCCATGAAGACATATTGTGTGGTCAGAGGAATCATGTAATGTTTTGTCCTCTGGTGATACTGTGTTTGCAAAAAAACATTTATTTTAATATTATATGGCATAAGTATAACTGAAAAGTTTTTATTGTCTATTTCAAAAGTACTGCCTGTAAAATGAGTCTCTATGACAAAAGAGAAGAGGAGGATGTTCACACACATAAAGCTGCAGCTGTGTTTAGTTTTTTTGTGGGCAATCACTCAATTGCCAGTAATAACAAAAATACACCACATTTTTCATTGTGGTGTATTTTTCTTAGTACTGGCAATTGAGTGATTGCCCTACGAATTACAATAAGAATAATTACAACATTAGACTATCATGTCTCAGTCAGTGCCAGAAGTTCATGCAGATGGAGTTGTGCATAAAGAGCTGAATCATTTGAGACTGTAGAAATTCTAGAATGTGGTCCGATTCTAATTACAGATCTGATTGTGGTGTTTTTTTTTTTGCCATTTTTACATTTATTGGACAAGACAGTACAGCGTATTGACAGGAAGCAAAGTGGGAAAGAGAAGGAGGTGTAATTGGGAAAGACTATGAGTTGGGACTCAACCTTAGGTCACCTGAAGCGCAAGAAAGCTACATGTCTAAGAGCTGTTAACGAGGCTGTCAGCTCTGTCAATGCTTGAATATTTAAATTATTTTTGTATTTTAAAGCATCTTCAAAGTTTTTCTGTTGATCTCACTGTTTCTGTAGATTAAAGAGAGATGATGTGATCAGATCAGTGATGCCTCATCTGACCTGCACTGACTCACTGACTGACACTGACTGTCAGACCCTCGTCAGTCAGACATTAAAAGATAAACACAAAACCAGCATGAAGAACAAGTATGAGAGATTATCTGAGGGATCCAAACTAGGAGAGGATCAAACCCTCCTGAACAGGATCTACACACAGCTCTACATCATAGAGGGAGAGAGTGAAGGAGTGAATGAAGAACATGAGGTTTTACAGATGGAGAAAACAGCCAGAACACAAGACACTCCAATCAACTGCAATGACATCTTTGAACCATTACATGAACCAAGTTCTGAGGATAAAGACAAATTAAAGACTGTTCTTACTAAAGGCATTGCTGGAATTGGAAAAACCGTCTCTGTGCAGAAGTTCATTCTGGACTGGACTGAGGGAAAAGCCAATCAGGATGTAGATTTCATGTTTGTGCTTCCATTTCGAGAGCTGAACTTGATTAAAGATCGCCAGTACAGTCTTCACAGACTTCTGCTGGACTTTCATCCTGAACTTCAAGATCTGGACTTAAAGATTTATGAGAAGAGTAAAGTTGTGTTCATCTTTGATGGTCTGGATGAAAGCAGAATTACACTGATGTTTTCAGACAGACAGAAAGTTTGTGATGTGAATGAGTCTTCATCAGTGGGTTTGTTGATGTCAAACCTCATCAGAGGAGAGCTGCTTCCCTCTGCTCTCATCTGGATCACCTCCAGACCAGCAGCAGCCAATCAGATCCCCTCAAAATACATCAAGCGTGTGACAGAAATTCAGGGATTCAATGATCCACAGAAAGAGGAATATTTCAGGAAGAGAATCAGTGATGAGCATCAAGCCAACAGAATCATCTCACACATTAGAAGATCAAGAAGCCTCAATATCATGTGTCACATACCTGTCTTTTGTTGGATCTCAGCCACTGTGCTTCAAAACCTCCTGAAACAAGATGACAGTGCAGAAATCCCTCAAACTCTGACTGAAATGTACATCCACTTCCTGCTGACTCAGATCAACATGAGGAATCAGAAGTATTATGAAAAAGATCCAGAGAAATTCCTGAAGTCCAACAGAGATGTGATTATGAAACTTGCTAAACTGGCCTTCAATCAGCTGATGAAGGGCAATGTGATGTTCTATGAGGAGGACCTGATTGAGAGCGGTATAGACATCAGTGACGCCTCAGTGTATTCTGGGATTTGCACTGAGATCTTTAGGGAGGAATCTTTGATTCATCAGAGGAAAGTCTACTGCTTCATTCATCTGAGCTTTCAGGAGTTTCTAGCTGCTTTTTTTGTGTTTTACTCCCACGTAGACAAATATAAGAAAACACTGAAATTGTTTTTGAAAGAAGAATACCAGAAGCATCTGTATGAGCTACTAAAAGCAGCAGTAGATAAATCCTTACAGAGTGAAAATGGACACCTGGATCTTTATCTGCGGTTCCTGCTTGGCTTCTCACTGGAGTCCAATCAGAGACTCTTACAGGATCTACTGACTCACACAGTGAAGAGCTCAGAGACCATCAAGAGAATTGCACAGAACATTAAAGACAATATTAAGCGAGATGAACGTCTCTCAGCTGACAGATGCATCAATTTGTTCCTCTGTCTGTTGGAAGTAAAGGATCAGAATTTTTACAGCGAGATTCAGGAGTTTGTGATATCAGAGAATCACTCAGTAAAGAAACTTTCTCCATCTCACTGTTCAACAATAGCCTACATGCTTCAAATATCAGAGGAGGTGCTGGATGAGTTTGATCTGAAGAAATACAACACATCAGATGAGGGCAGAAGAAGACTGATACCAGCTGTGATGAACTGCAGAAAAGCTTTGTAAGTATTACTGTAGGTCACAAACTGAATGTTTGTTTTGTTGAAAGACAGTAACATTGTAATGCTTCCATCATGGCAATAATGTAACGGTGTCATCAGATGCAAAACTCACTTTTACATGTTGTTTTAACATAAATGTTTGTTGGCAGTGTGTGTGTACACAACCACCCTATGATAAAAATCTTTTTTATTTTTTTTATCTCTATAAATAATATCATCTATTTCAAATCAAGCCATTCTCAGCTTCTTTGGCAGGTCTAAGATAGGACACTACCATCCTATCTTAGACCTGCCCTGAGTGAGCTGTGAACAGTCCGAGCGCCATTGTTTTGACAACGGAGCAAGGACGTAAAAAAAAAAAGGCTCCTAAGCTATTGATATGTTTTATTGTTGGATTTAATAATGATCATAGCAGCCGTCATTTACTTCTGACATCTAAGCCGCCCACTGAAGCCGCAGAGGATTAACATTAACGTTTTTGAAGGGAATGCACCCTGCATTCCCGATCTACCTAAATGTGTCTATGCACAAATCATTTGTGATCCAGCTTCACCTACAGGAGAAGTGAGTATAAGGGTTTTATATGAATCTTTGCAAATCGCCTTTCCTAATAATGTGCTAGTTGGCAAGTTCACAGCTAAAGTAAACTGGATGGCTCGTCACCCCACAGAAGAGAGGGCCAGGTGAGCAGAGCTTATTATCATTTAAAGGCACATGCAACAAAACGGGTTGCTGTGAGAAGAGCTGATTTTGTCAAGGTAAAAAGGATATTGTTTTACACTACCATTGAGAAATTTAAACTATAGTATGTTATAGACTTTTCATTAAGACCCGAAAGAATGTGGAAAATAGGCATCTGATGTCCCCTTTGAAGGAAATGTAAAAGAAATCAGAAGCTGAAACTGTTGCAATGTCAGAAGTGTTTAGTTCCCCTCTATTCACTCCAAACAATGTCTAACCTCTTAGACTCAGAAAGAGAATATGAGCCTTGTGTCGGACTGTGAAGGGATCTTAAAATAATCTCCAGATACTCTTTAGCGTTATGCAGGGACACCTGTGTGACCCCACAGACTTTTCCACTGTGTATATCTTTCTAAACAGTGTTGCTGATCTCCCCTTTTTGAACCACATTTTATCCTGTGTTACAGACTTGCTGACTGCCATCTCACTGGGCAGTTCTATAAAAGTTTGTTTTCATGTATACAATCATCAAACTCGCTGAGAGAGCTGGACCTGAGTTACAATGACCTGCAGGATTTGGGTTTAAAGTTGCTCTCTGACGGACTGACGTGTTCACACTGTCAACTCAACGTACTGAGGTCTGAGATGTTTTTCAAAATATAATGTAATCCAGAAACAATATATTGACATATCAGGCCTATCTGTGCTTTTCAAAATATGAGGCAGCCACTTTTGTGTAATAAGAAATATAGTAGAAAGTAGTATTACCATGATTTGTGAAGATAAACAAGGATTTTATACTTTGCTTTATTCTTTTTTTAATAAAGATTTTCATGTTGTAAACTCACTGGTCGGTCGTGTAAAAGTTTGGCTTCATCTCTACAATCATCAAACTCCTCACTGAGAGAGCTGGAGCTCAGTAACAATAACCTCAGCGATTCAGGTGTGAAGTTTCTGTCTGATGGACTGAAGAGTTCACACTGTCAACTCAACATACTGAGGTAAGAAAAACAGACTAAGGATCACTTGGTTGTGAAATTAATAGGAATCATATGATGCTCATAGTCTCTAACAGTGGGATTTATTCTAACTGAGAACAGTGCTCCAGACTTGCCTAACAGGCCTCAAAGTCCAGAAATTATTTCCATAAAAGTCAAGCTGAATCACGTATTAGCTTAATGCCTGCACAAAGGCATACACAAAGACTGTCACTAAAATGCTGTGCGTTTCCATGCACCAAAAAAACATGACCTGTAAACAAATTTTACACCCCTTTCAACTGGATCACACAAAATCTGAAGACTTGTCATTCAAAGATCACATTTCTGCTTGGCAGTTTCTAAAACACACACACAAAAAAACTATGTAAATGCAGTAAGAAAATACAAATGGTAGGTTAAGAGTGATTCAGACAAGCACCTCCCTTGATGGCCTGAGTTCTGGAATTTAGAAAGATTTGGATTTCTTTGGAGCTCTCACATTTTGGTAGTAACACAACTTTGAAATGAAAGAAATTAAGACTTTCAGAACTATTTAATAAAATAATATTCTAATATTGATGATATTGACATGGTATGTTTTGATTCAGCTATAAAGTTCTTTAGCTGGAACCGTACAGCATGATTAAGGGCTTCCTTTGGTGATTATGTTACAGGCGATGGGTGTACTTTGAGAGGTGACCAGGGGTCTGTTAGAAATATAGTAACAGTGTTCACTCATTGTCCCTGGATTCCAAATTTTTTTTATTGTTGTTGTTGTTGCAATCAATGCCATGTGAAGAACAAAGAAAATACTATAACCCACCATTTTATTTATTGAACAATATTTCATTGTGTGTTTTAGACTTGCTTACTGTAAATTAACTGATCAGTGCTGTGAAAGTTTGTCTTCATCTTTACAATCATCAAACTCCTCACTGAGAGAGCTGGATCTGAGTAACAATGACCTGCAAGATTCAGGAATTAAGTTGCTCTCTGATGGACTGAAGAGTTCACACTGCCAACTTAACATACTGAGGTAAAAAAAAAAAAAGACAAAGATCATTCTAGGTTTGTGTAATTTATCAGCAGACCCCAGTGTGTCTGAAGACTTGTGGACGGTCTGATCTCCAGTGTCAGATGATGTAATGTAGACTCTGTGTGTGTGTGTGTGTGTGTGTGTGTGTGTGTGTGTGTGTGTGTGTGTGTGTGTGTGTGTGTGTGTGTGTGTGTGTGTTCATAGATTATCTGGCTGTATGGTGACAGAGGAAGGCTGTTGCTTTCTGGCTTCAGCTCTCAGTTCAAACCCTTCACACCTGAGAGAGCTGGATCTCAGCTACAATCACCCAGGACAATCATTAGTCAAGCTGCTCTCTGATTCAAACTACACATTAGAAAATCTCAAGTATGTTGAAAACTATCAAAACTGTTGCTAGTAAATGTGTCCAGTATAAAGTAATTGAAAACTATTATAAATAGTGGAGGAAATTGGGGAAAAACAAAAGGAGTGTTGACTTTCAGTTACAGTTTTATGTGTAAGGGTTATATATACTGTAAAGTTAAAAATGTAACCTTCAGTCACTCTTACTTAGCCTCTTGTTTATCTACATTTGTTGTTACTTCATATCTTAGTATTACCATAGTACAGGTCCAAATAAGCATTGTACTCTGTGGTATTTATTGTGAAAAAATATATTTAAGAAATTGCTTGCTACATTGTGTCGGTTCAGTAAACAGTGAAAGACTTTCTCTGATTTGTGTTCTTATTTTTGTTTGCTTCATTGTTATAGTGTGGCCCATGGAGGAGAATTCAGGATTACAAAAGGACTACAGAAATGTAGGTCACACACACACACACAAGACACATTGACTGTTGTTTTGTAGTATAAATGTTATAATCTGTCATATTTTGTGTTAGATGCATGCAATCTCACAGTGGATTTAAACACAACAAATTTGCGTCTTGCACTATCTGAGGAGAACAGAAAAGTGACACTTGTGAAAGAGGAGGAGAGGCAACTGTATCCTGATCATCCAGAGAGATTTGATGAGTGTTTTCAGGTTCTGTGTAAAGAGAGTCTGTCTGGACGCTGTTACTGGGAGGCTGAATGGAGCGGGTTTGCGGTTAATATATCAGTTGCATATAAAGGACTTAGTAGGAAAGTGATGAGTGATGACTGTAGGTTTGGATACAATAGAAAGTCCTGGAGTCTAAACTGTTATGATAACTGTTTCACTTTCAGACACAATAATCAGTGCACAGAAATTCCAGTCCCTTCAAATACCTCTAAAAGAGTAGGAGTGTATCTGGACTGGTCAGCCGGCCGTCTGTCCTTCTATAGCATCTCTGACACACACAAACTTACACACTTACACACATCCAACACTATGTTTACTGAACCCCTCTATGCTGGATTTGGGGTTGATTATGGCTCTTCAGTGTCTCTGTGTGATTAAACAGCATCCTATGAGAAACAGCTGAGACACACAGATGATAAAAAGAAAGACGCCTTTGTCTCACATCTCTGTTTTTAACTCAGACAGCTGTAAAGTTTTTCTCTTGTAATCCTAATTTCAATTTTTATATAGAACCACACATACTTCGACTTCGGTCTAAATAAGACACACCACAAAATCTACTGTGTTTTACATACAGAAATTTGAATGTGGCTCATCAGGAGTTTTGTCTTTATGAATCTTTGAGTGCCACCTGGAGGAAGATTAGTGTCTCACTCACAGGGAACAGTTCTGTAACTATGGTAACTGAGGGTAGGTCAGAGCTCATCTAAACACACTTCTTTATAAATGTTAAAGGCTGTGGAGCTCATCTTATGCTAAATGTGAAAGGTCGACATCCCTTCCTGATCTCTCATTCTCACAATCACAGTCTAACTGATTGTTTAATAGAGTTGAAGATTTCTTTTGATCTTGTTCCTTTCAAATTCCCACAGACATTTAAAAAAAGTTATAAATGTTCCTTTTTATGTTTATGTTAATAAATCAGTGGAAATAATATGATATTTACTCCCAAAATGCTTTTCATGGTACT
Source organism: Garra rufa (assembly GCF_049309525.1). NCBI lineage: Eukaryota > Metazoa > Chordata > Actinopteri > Cypriniformes > Cyprinidae > Garra > Garra rufa. The sequence continues at coordinate 6,194,738 of NC_133381.1, read as the reverse complement.
TTACTTATAAAATAAGGATTAGCACTGTCAGATACAAAAAAGTCAAATACACTAAAAAAAAAAAAAATGATTCTACCACACTGTACAGTTAATTTAAAAAAATCTTTTTCATTTAACACCATTGTGTTAGGTTTCCCATTTAAACAATTGCATTGTGTTAAACTGATTTGAAACAGTTTCGTTTTGGTTCAACTCAATATTTTCATTTTGAAAGAACGTATTTCAATTAAGTAGAGTTGAGAGTACATAAATTATTTTACTTGTGTAACTAGGAAGTGGATTTCCCCTTCCCATCATGCTTTGCACACGGCTGGATAAGGAGAGTAAATGTTGAAATAAAATTTTATTTTATGCATTTTTTTAATAAAATGATAAAATTGGGAGACTTGTTAATGTTTAATGTTCTTTTATGTTTGTATTTAAAACAGTTTCTGGTATGGTAGTGTTTTTGGGGGTTACCATTGTGGTGAATGCATAGAGCATGTGCTTGGGTTGAGGACCTGATAACATAAGTTAAAGTTGTTTTAATAATAAAATAAACAACTACTTTGGGCATGCCATGGATGTAACAAAGCCATCTTATGGCTAATGCCTAATAAGTTGGTTAATGCCTAAAGTTAAGTAAATCCAATGTATCATTTTTTGAGCGTAGAAGAATTTCTGCCTAGTTATTTGTTTTCCAGTTAAATGTTTTAGATTGAGTTCAACAAGCATACAATAATTACTTCATAAACGTATCAATTTCATTGAAACTATATTTGATCAAATTGAGTTGGCCCAACTCAATTACATTTCATTGCATGAATTTGTTTTTTATGAGTTGGGGTCACACATATTTATTGGATGGAAATCCTGCCCTCAATTAAATTGAGTTCATCCAATGACTTTTTGAGTGTATGTATAACATTGTCAAATCTAGCATTGACTTTAATATTAAATATTTTGAATTTTTTTTAATATTTTAACTTTTTTTTACAGTTTCTTCAAAAGATAAATGTTTACATACATTTATATATATATTTGTATATATTTGAATCTATATGAAGTATTGTTATGTAAGCTTTTCTGTTCTCTGTATTAGTGTCTCCTCAGAAACCTTTATAATGTTGAGTTATATAGTTATGTCTCCTCAGAAACCTTTATAATGTTGAGTTATATATGCATTTCTCAATGTATCTACATTTATAGACTTTCTTTTAATAAAGGCAGCGTTATTATTCAACTTTCATATGCAGCCTTAATTTTTTGCCATTAGGAAACCATTATTATATCATCAGTTATTATCATCTACTCTATAGATCATCTACTCTCTTATGGTAATTGATGACCTGTTACCAGTGTGACCACAAATAATTAAACAGAATCCTTTATGGAGAGGGATCATTTTCAATGATGTTACATGAAAGACCTCACACTTTGAACAGCTCAATTTTAACACATTAAGACATTAAAGTTTGGTATTTTAAAGGAGTAATTCACTTTCAGAACAAAAATTTACAGATTGTCATCCAAGATGTTCATGTCTTTCTTTCTTCAGTCGTAAGGAAATTATGTTTTTTAAGTAAAACATTTTAGGACTTCTCTCCATATAATGAACTTCTATGGTGCCCCCGAGTTTGAACTTCCAAAATGCAGCTTCAAAGGGCACCAAACGAGCACAGCCGAGGAAAGAAAATGATGGGTTATTTTATATATATATATATATATATATATATATATATATATATATATATATATATATATTAGGGGTGGGCATAGATTAATTTTTTTAATCTAGATTAATCTAGATTAAATCTTGGAATTAATCTAGATTAATCTAGATTAAAATGGCTAATTTGAATTCTGCTGAAGGCATTCAAAATATGTGTGCTACCCAAATAATGACTTAAAGTCTTTGAGAATGGATCATAAAGCTCATAAAGCTGTTCTATGATAATTTGTTGATGAAAATAAATTATGTTCAATTAGATGTACTTGTGTTTACTAACTAACTAACAATGAAATTATTTTTTCTACCTATTAGATTGTGTTTTTTTAACGTCAACACCTACCCAGCCCATTACATGTTACACCGTACTTTTATTTTGACAGGTTGCCGTGAAGTTTCTGTGTCATACAGTATGATATGATGCTAGTTTTCTCAAATGAAACGGTATAAGTGACACTCACAGCAGTTTGGGAGATTGAGTTTATCTGTTCATGTGAGATGAAAATGCCAAAAATTACCGGGAGCATCATGTGTGTTTCAGTATGCGTGTAGTAAAAGCTCGTCTCCATCATGCATACATACAGCTAGGCAAACGGAACATACCGGATTCATATTAAAACGGTCTTTTTGCATTTCAGTTTTCACATACACTAGTCCATATCGCGATTTGAATTAAGTGACTGACCAACATTTGATTTACGAATCCAAAAAACGACGAATTTACGTGGCATTTCGCGCTATAGTAGATTCGGTTTTTATGAATGGAGGACGACGCGACCCCGTCTGTGTTTTGGCGGAGGAGACATAAAAGCGCGACCATATTCTACAGTCTTCGGTATACATCCGCGTTAAACTATCAAGGTGAAAGTCATCATAGCTTGCGTAGTTTAGACCCAGCTCCCAACCCAAATTTGAGAATAGATTAACGGCGATATTTTTTTTATCGCGCGATAAGAGTTTCACGTTAACGCAGCACGTTAACGCCGATAACGGCCCACCACTAATATATATATATACTTTTAACCTCAAATGCTCGTCTTGTCTAGCTCGGCAAGATAGTATGTAAGTTGTAATTGTTTTAAGAAAATAACTGATCGTTTCGCTAGATGAGACCTTTCTGCCTGGCTGGGATCATTTAGAGCCCTTTAAAGCTGCATTTAAACTGCATTTTGGAAGTTCAAACTCGGGGGCACCATAGAAGTCCATTATATGGAGAGAAATCCTGAAATGTTTTCCTCAAAAAACAAAAAAATTTTACGACTGAAGAAAGAAAGACATAAACATCTTGGATGACAAGGGGGTGAGTACATTATCTGTAAATTTTTGTTCTGAAAGTGAACTACTCTTTTAAGGTCAAATGAGTGTGATATCTAGTGCAGTACGTTCATCATGCACCGGAGGCCTCTGTCATCCGCTTAACAAACTGGACCATTCACTATTCATTTGCTGTAAACTGTAGATATTTTGTTCACGTATTTCAAGATATGTTGTTGTCATCTTAGCATCTTTTATGTTTGTATTTGGATTAGATGTGAACATATTCAGAAATAAAGAAAACTGCTTCACCTGTGCAGGTGTTTCACTCACACACCCAACATTGTTTTCCTTGCTAGCTGGTGAATGTTTAACCAAGATTACCTATTTGTCAAAAGTGAAGCAACAGACTCCATTTTGTTAAAGGATGAAGTGTTAAAGTGAACAACTTCAGGTGAGAAAAGCTGTTTGTGGATAATGTGAATCAGTTTGAGAGATCAATTTAATGCTGTTATCTAGTCACAGAATAGATTTATGAACTAAATGAAGTTTATGTTTGATGATCTTCAGGTAGGTTTAAAACAATATGTTTCTTTATTCTCATTCAATGGTAAATCAGTATGAATTTACATGTGTAAACACACACATATATATATATATATATATATATATATATATATATATATATATATATATATATATATAAATATGTTTTCAAAACTATTGAAATGGGGTTTAAATTAAACAGCTTTTCATTGATTATTAATCCAAAGCTTTATGACTTAGAGTATGATTGTGTGTGGGAGTCTTTTAGAAAAGTATAGTTTGTTTTAGTACATATTTCGATATTGTGTGGCATAAGAACTCTTAAATAAGTTTACATTTTTGTTTTTTCTCCTATTTGCCTACATTAGTTAATTCAGTTTTCTGTTTACAGCACTACCTGTAAATTAATGTTTATGAGAAGAAAGAGGCGGAGGAGGATGTTCACACACACATAAAGCAGCATCTCCAGAACCCAGCTGTGTGTCTGTAATAAGTAACACATCCATGGATTGTCCACTTCAGTTCAGTGATGAAGCAGTGACCTCTGACCCTGAGTGAGTATAAATGTGTTTTTGGACCTGCTGAAGTGGAACTTCTAATGAAACATTTCTAAAGATTGTTAATCTTCAGTGAGCATAGGAAGGTTGTGCAGGGTTTTACATATTTTATGATTATTATTTTTGAACTGACAGTTCTGTGTGAATGTGGCATTATTTAAAATTAGAGCTCAGAGTTTAGAGTGCTGGAACATTTAAATTATTTTTTCAGTTTTAATGTTCTATATGTTCATAGTGCTTCTGTTCAACTCACTGTTTTTGCAGAGAGAAAATAAATGATGTCATAAGTTTAGTGAAGTTCTACCTGACGTGCCTCATCTCATACTGTTGGACAATCCTGGGGTGGCACAACACAGATGGAGTCCTACAGATAAACACACTGTTGGAGGAAACTGCAGACCTGCAGCATGATTCTCACCAATCAGTAGATGATGTCCTGCAAAGACTCAAAGACAAATACAAAGCCAGCATGAAGAATAAGTACAAGAGATTATTTGAAGGTGAAAACCAAACCCTCCTGAACAGGATCTACTTACAGCTCTACATTATTGAGGGAGAGAGGGAAGGAGTGAATGAAGAACATGAGGTTTTACAGATGGAGAAAACAGCCAGAACACAAGACACTCCAATCTACTGCAATGACATCTTTAAACCTCCACCTGAGTCACAGTGTGCAGAGAAAGACCAAATCAAGATCGTACTTACAAAAGGCATTGCTGGAATTGGAAAAACCATCTCTGTGCAGAAGTTTATTCTGGACTGGACTGAGGGAAAAGCCAATCTTGATGTAGATTTCATGTTTGTGCTTACATTTCGAGAGCTGAACTTAATTAAAGATCACCAGTACAGTCTTCACAGACTTCTGCTGGACTTTCATCCTGATCTTCAAGATCTGGATTCAAAGATTTATGAGGAGTGTAAAGTTGTGTTCATCTTTGATGGTCTGGATGAAAGCAAAATCACAATGATGTTTTCAGACATTGAGCAAGTTTGTAATGTGAATGAGTCTTCATCAGTGGGTGTGTTGATGTCAAACCTCATCAGAGGAGAGTTGCTTCCCTCTGCTCTCATCTGGATCACCTCCAGACCAGCAGCAGCCAATCAGATCCCCTCAAAATACATCAACCGTATGACAGAAATCAAGGGATTCAGTGAACCTCAGAAGGAGGAATATTTCAGGAAGAGAATCAGTGATGAGTATCAAGCCAGCAGAATCATCTCACACATTAGAAGAACAAGAAGCCTCCACATCATGTGTCACATACCTGTCTTTTGTTGGATCTCAGCCACTGTGCTTCAAACCCTCCTAAAACAAGATGACAGTCCAGAAATCCCTCAAACTTTGACTGAAATGTACATCCACTTCCTGCTGACTCAGATTAACATGAGGAATCAGAAGTATGATGAGAGAGATCCAGAGAAACTCCTGAAGTCCAACAGAGATGTGATTGTGAAACTTGCTAAACTGGCCTTCAATCAGCTGATGAGGGGCAATGTGATTTTCTATGAGGGGGACCTGAGAGAGAGCGGCATAGACGTCACTGACACCTCAGTGTATTCTGGGATCTTTAAAGAAGAATCTGTGATCCATCAAAGGAAAATCTACTTCTTCATACATCTGAGCTTTCAGGAGTTTCTAGCTGCTTTATATCTGTTCTACTACCATGCAGACAAAAATGAGGAATCCCTGAAGTGGTTTCTGAAGAAAAGATATCAGTGTTACAGTCGGAAAAACTCTCTGTATGAACTACTAAAAGCAGCGGTTGATAAATCCTTACGGAGTGAAAATGGACTCCTAGATTTTTTTTTGCGGTTCCTGCTGGGTGTCTCACTGGAGTTCAATCAGAGACTCTTACAGGATCTACAGACACGTGCAGTGAGCAGCTCAGAGACCAAGAGAATGACACAGTACATTAAAGACAAAATAAAAGGTGAAGAACGTCTCTCAGATCACGGATGCATTAACCTGTTCCTCTGTCTGCTGGAAATGAAGGATCAGACTCTGTACAGAGAGATTCAAGAATTTGTAAAATCAGAGAATGACTCAACGAAGAAACTCTCTCCGTCTCACTGCTCAACAATAACCTACATGTTGCAGATATCAGAGGCAGTGCTGGATGAGTTTGGTCTGAAGAAATACAACACATCAGATGAGGGTAGAAGGAGACTGATACCAGCTGTGGTGAACTGCAGAAAAGCTATGTGGGTATAATTTACTGATCTAGTCAAGTAAAGTAAAATATGATTGCCAGTCAGTTGAATTTAATCCTATGTTACAGACTTGCAGACTGCAGTCTCACTAATCAGTGCTGTGAAAGTTTGTCTTCATCTTTACAATCATTAAATTCACTGAGAGAGCTGGACCTGAGTCACAATGACTTGCAGGATTCAGGAGTGAAGCTTCTGTGTGATGGACTTAAGAGTTCACACTGTCAACTCAACATACTGAGGTAAGAAAACTGTTACTTCTCAGTATCTGTGATCTGAGAAAAAAGTGCTACAGAAATCTGAACACTCTAGTCTCAGGTGAAGTGATGTTGAGTGTTTGTGTGTGTTTGTAGATTATCTGGCTGTATGGTGACAGAGGAAGGCTGTTGTTATCTGGCTTCGGCTCTGAGTTCAAACCCTTCACACCTGAGAGAGCTGGATCTGAGCTACAATCACCCAGGACAATCATTAGTCAAGCTGCTCTCTGATCCAAACTACAGACTGGACAAACTCAAGTATGTTCAACACTAATAATCATCAACATCTGTGTTTGTACATGTGTGCACTATAAAATCAAAAATCAATCAAAAACTCAACCTCAATGAAAAAATCAAAAACTCATATGTCAATTCAACCATTTTATATTTATATTGAATCTTCATTATGTAAGTGTGATATATTTTGCTTTTATAGTGTGGATCATGGAGGAAAGTTCAGAATTACAGCAGGACCCCAGAAATGTAGGTCACATGTGTTTAGCTGTCTGAAATTGTTCCCTGATCGCACACCAACCAAAATCTCACAAGAACCTTTGGATTTTAAGGTTTAAGTATTTGTACTGTGGGGCTAGTTGGGAGATCCTTTACACACGGGAGAAATTTACACACCTTATATATTGTTGTTTTTTGTGCTATGAAATTTATAATCTCGTTTCTTGTGTTCAGATAACTGTGATCTCACACTGGATTTAAACACAGCAAACACTCGCCTTGCTCTGTCTAAGAATAACAGAAAGGTGATTTATGTGAAAAATAAGCAGCCATATCGTGATCATCCAGCAAGATTTGATGAGTTTCAGCAGGTTCTGTGTAGAGAGAGTCTGTCTGGACGCTGTTTCTGGGAGGCTGAATACAAGGGGAAGGCTGATATTTCAGTGGCATATAATGGAATCAGCAGGAAAGGATGGAATAATGACTGTTGGTTTGGATACAATGAAAAGTCCTGGAGCCTGTCCTGTTTTAATGACAGTTTCACTGCCAGACACAATAATACAAGCACAGTCACATCTGCCCCTTCAAGTGACTCTAAGAAAGTAGGAGTGTATCTGAACTGGTCGGCCGGCACTCTGTCCTTCTACAGTGTCTCTGAAACAAATACACTCACACACTTACACACATTCAACACCACATTCACTGAACCCCTCTATGCTGGATTTGGGCTTGCTTATGGCTCTTCAGTGTCTCTGTGTGAGATTTAACATACTCCCTGGAGAAACAACTAAGACACAAATTTAATAGTTCTAATATGCAAACATGTTTTTATAGCCATTTGAATGTGGTTCAACAAGAGTGTGTCTTTTTGAGTCTCAGAGCGCCACCTGGAGGAAGATAGTTCTTAGCAAGCTTGCTCTGTTACTATAGTAACTGAGGGTCGTCAAAGCTCATCTTCTAAACACATTTCATCAAAATGTTAAAGGCTTTGGAGCTCATCTTACACTCTATGTGCAAGGTGGATTTCTTTTCCTAATCACTCAATCTCACAATTAAAGTCAAACTGATTGTTCAATAGAGTTGAAAATGTGATCAAACTCATGTCAGATTTAGTCTTTTTGAGACTCAATAATCAGGAGAGTTATCATCTTGAGCTGAGCTCAACATTATTATTGACTGATATTTTATTGTCAAATTATGCATTTTGTCATGTTTATTCCAAATACCCAAAGCAATTTACATAAATGTTATTATTAGCATTGTCCTTTTTAAATTAATTGCCAATTAAATGTGTTTTCAACAACAACAACAACGAAAAAGTTTTTCATGTTCACTCATATTTCAAAATCTGTCACATGCAAATGTAACGTCATTATAATGTCAGGTGTTTCTTTTAAACATTTGTAAATTTAGTACCTAGCAATGTTTCTGTTTTACAAATCAATGGCAAGTGAAATCGTAGGACATGTTTGATCAGTAATATTTCAAGGTCAAACGTGTTTGAATCCAGTACAGTATGTTAATCTTACCACCAGATGGCTCTGTCACCTGATTATTGACTCTAATATGCATCACAATTCAACATTCTCACAATTAGGCTATTCATTACCTAATATTTTAAGTATTGGTAATAATTCAGTTCTATATCTATGCAAATTGATTTCGATATCATGAATACATGAGCGCAGAGAAATCTCAAAAGGTTGAAGGGTTGAAAGTTGGATAAATAAGCTTTTAACTGATGTATGGTTTGTTAGGACAGGACAATATTTTGCTGAGATACAACTATTTAAATATCTGGAAAACGAAGGTGCAAAAAAAAAAAAATCTAAATATTCCGAAAATCGCCTTCAAGTTGTGCAGATTAAGTTCTTAGCAATGCGTATTACTAAATTTAATACTTAATTTCTGTACAATGTGATATGTGATATGTCTCATTGCAAACTTTATCACTGACATCTGTGACTTTCTTTGTCTATCTGTATTTATAAGCCTGATGTCTTTTGGAGATGTTTTCATAACTGAAGGAGAATGTGCATAATCTTGCAGCAAGTACTATTTAGCATGCATTTTAGATTAGGTGTTAATTTTAAACAAGACACATACATACTTGCTAAATGTAATAAATATATAATATTTGTGTCATATTCCTCAGTATTTGTGTGTTTGCCCTGTGTCTGGTGTGTGAGCCACATTCAGATGCAGTGATGATAAAGGAGGAGGTTCCTGCGCTCATGTTGGAGGCTGAAAACAGGAGGCTCAGTTTGTGCTCCAGCAGCTCAGGAGAGAGATGTGACGACACGCGCTGTGATTTCAGGTGAGAATGAGCTGATTAAATGAGCACTGACACATATATAACACATCAGCCAGATCACTGTTGTACTGTACTAGCTATTATATTTTAGTTAAATTATAGCACAGAACAGCTCATCTACAGGACACGTGCTGCATGTTTAGGAAACTTAGTTTTCTGTCAGTTGTTTCAATGTCTGTTTGATTCGGAAATGTCTGCAGCAGATTTCTAGGATGATTTACATTTGTATTGTTTGTGAATATCAAATGTCTGTATCAGAATTCTTCTACAAATTATCAGGATATATTATGGTTGAGTATGTCATTGCCCTTGACAAAAGGACTTTCTTTCTCATCTGTAAGCATGAGATGCTGTTCACAGTGCTGAATGCAGTACACACTCAATTCAGTGACTGTAAACTGGCATGAATTACAAAATAACAAACCATGACAGTTTATTTCATCTGTAGGTGCTGCTAGAATGAGATTCATTCTCATCTTCATTCTGCAGGGAACCTGTTTGGATGACCATGGCTGGACTGGAATGCAACAAATATCTCTGTCTCTTACCGGCAAGATGGAGCTGATTTTAGCCGAAGACTTCTGACACCATGAGGATGATGATGTTGAGAATGAATTTCCTCCTTATTTTGTGTCTCTCAGTCTTATTGTTTTTTAACCGTCCCATCTCATCAGCTGATGTTCATCAGAGGTCAGTGGTACCCAGAGCAGCATCCCGCTCTGTGGCAAGGATGGATGGGGATATCATCATCGGCGCTCTGTTTTCTGTCCATCACCAACCTGCGGCAGAGAAAGTCGCGGAAAGAAAGTGTGGAGAAATCAGGGAACAGTACGGGATCCAAAGAGTGGAAGCAATGTTTCATACACTAGATAGAATAAACGCTGATCCAAACCTTCTTCCCAACATCACTCTGGGTTGTGAGATCAGGGATTCCTGCTGGCACTCATCAGTGGCTTTGGAACAGAGTATTGAGTTCATAAGAGATTCGCTTATTTCCATCCGTGATGACAAAGATGGCCAGAAGTGGTGCGTTGAGGGAAATCCTTTAGCTCAGCCGCCGGCCACCAAAAAGCCCATCGCTGGTGTGATTGGACCTGGATCCAGTTCAGTGGCTATTCAAGTTCAGAACTTGCTGCAGCTGTTTAACATCCCACAGATTGCATACTCAGCTACAAGCATTGATCTGAGTGATAAAACCCTCTTTAAATACTTCCTTAGGGTTGTACCCTCTGACACTCTTCAGGCCAGAGCTCTCCTGGACATTGTTAAACGCTACAACTGGACGTATGTGTCAGCGGTTCACACTGAGGGTGAGTTGTAGCTCTTTTATCGCTCTGGAGACACAAGTACACAAGTTTTAAAATACATACAGATAAACACTTTTATTTAGACACCTTTGACATTTCTCACACTATCACAGCTTATTCACTACAGCTTAGAAGATGGTAATAAAATATGACAAGAACTTCAACTGTGTCAGAACAAATTCATCTTGATAATGTCAGATCACTTTGATTGAAAGGTATGTAATGGATTACTGTTAGTATGACAATATTTACACAACGAACAATACTTTGTTGAGCAATTACCAAGCAATGCTTAAAGGATTAGTTCACTTCCAGAGCAAAAAAAAAAAGTTTAAATGCAGCTTCAAATGGTTCTAAACAGCTGAGGAAGAGGGGTTTTATCTAGCAAAACAATATTTATACACTTTTTAACCACAAATGCTCATCTTGTCTAGCTCTGCGATGCACATGCGTCTGGTTCAGGACAGTTAGGGTATGTCGAAAAACTCCCATCTCATTTTCTACTCCAACTTTAAAATCATTCCACATTGCTGCAGAAGTACCAACCCAGTGTGTACAAAGTGAATGTGCAAAGAAGATCTAATGCCCTTTAAAAAAAAAGGTAAAACAGCGATGTAGGATGGGAGTATTTCAACATACCCTAACTGTCTTGAACTGGAGGCATGCGCATCTTAGAGCTGGACAGGACGAGCATTTGTGGTTAAAAAGTGTAGAAATATTGACCAATTGTTCCTCTAGATTAGGCCCTTCTTCCTCGGCTAGGATCGTTACGAGCCCTTTGAAGTTGCATTTAAAATGCATTTTGTAAGTTTAAACTTGCGAGCACCATTGAAGTCCACTATATGGAGAAAATTACTGAAATGTTTTCTTCAAAAAACAATTTCTTTATGACTGAAGAAAGAAAGACATAAATGTCTTGGATGACAAGGGGGTGAGTAAATGATATGTAAATTCTTGTTCTGGAAATGAACTAATAAGCAAAACATGGTCAGATCAAAGTGTCTGAATAATTTTTGGTCCCGAATTTTAAACAGTTTTACTTGTAGTCTACTTTATGAAGAATTTTTGGGTATAATATGTTACAGCTTACTTTATTTTGCTATCCTCACTTACATAAATGAACAAAAATTATATCTGGTGTCTGAATAATTTTTGGTTTGATTGTAGAAGAAATAAAATAGACACAAATTAGTCCATTTTTGACATAGAGCTCTAAAATAAATGTGGATCGCAACTCAGACCATCTAGTCTTAGAAGATTTTGATGAGAAACATTTGAGTTACTACTGAGATCATTTAATTTTTAACCACAGTCTTTGTCATTTTAGCAAATTTGAGCACTGTTTTTGGATGTTAAGATCTCTTCTGAAACCCTTAGGGGGACAAATTTAGATTATTGGGATTTTTTTACTCTGGAGAATTAAGCAGAAATCTCCATACACTCCTAAAAGTAAAGTAAAAATTTTGGTTCCCCAAAGAACCTTTCGTTAAACAGTTCCTAAAAGAACCATTTTAAACATTTTAAAAATCTAAAGAACATTTTTTGACTATGAAGAACCTTTACTGCATTTTTAAGGTTCCATGGATGTTCAAGGTTCTTCATAAAACCATTAATGCCAATAAAGAACCTTTATTTTTAAGAGTGATGCACCCCATTTAACAGTAGATCGCCCCCTAAGATAACATTCAAAAATAGCTGGTGACATTTTAAAAAGCATAAACAAGTCTGTTTGGGACAGACCAGACCAGAAGAATTAGTGAAGTTTGCAGTTCTTTGAATTAAAATGTCATTTGAATCCTCAATCAAGGTCAAAACTATGAATGTATGTCTTTGAACAGACTTTTTAATCACCACATCATTATCAAGAGATTGATGCTGGTCTCATATCGAGCACAGCACATTATTTCAAATATGACCCAATCTGTGATTAAAAAGTAGCACTGTAATCCTCTTAATAACATTTGAAAGCACAATCAGGGTCACAAGCTGAGCTCTCAAATCATTCAATGAAATAAATGTCAGTGACATCATCTGTAGATTTCAGTTTATTCATTTATTTGTTCATTATTTTCTTCAGTCATTTTTTTCTTCATTTGTTCAATATACGTGACCCTCGACCACAACATTTTTTTATGCCAAAAATCATTAGGATATTAAGTAAAGATCATGTTCCATAAAGATATTTTGTCAATTTCCTACCGTAAATATATCATAACTTAATTTATGATTCAGTAATATGCATTGCTAAGATTTTCATTTGGACAACTTTAAAGGTGATTTTCTGAATATTTAGATTTTTTTTCGAACCCTTAGATTCTAGATTTTCAAATTGTTGTATTTTCACCAAATATTGTCCTATCCTAACAAACCATACATCAATGGTAAGTTTATTTATTCAGCTTCAAATGATGATCTCAATTAAAAAAAAACTGACCTTATGACTGGTTTTGTGGTCCAGGTTCACATATTTTATGTGTATAAAAATACTATTCAATATTATGTGGATGTTACACTAATGAACTGAGCAACTCTGCTTATTTAGGTCAAAAAATGGGCCACAGTCTCAGCAGGAATGTTTTTTGTGTAAAATTTTAACGTAGGATATGACACTTTTAATGTAAGTCGGACTAAAGGCGATATGCAGTCTTCATCTGCATGGCAGAAGAACTTTGTTTTAAGACAAGGTTAAGTTGCCAAACTCTATGCATTGAACTAGATTGAGGCAATGAGAGACTCTCTTATGCAGATGTTCTTATGTTGGATGTTGTTCCTCAGGAAACTATGGTGAGAGTGGGATGGAGGCCTTTAAGGAACTGGCATCTCAGGAAGGTTTGTGTATCGCCCATTCTGACAAGATCTACAGCAACGCTGGGGAGAAACACTTTGACCGGCTGCTGAGGAAACTGCGAGAGCGTTTGCCCAAAGCTCGCGTGGTGGTGTGTTTCTGTGAGGGGATGACCGTTCGTGGTCTCCTCATGGCCATGAGACGCCTTGGTGTAGCTGGAGAATTTCTCCTCATTGGCAGGTGAATATAAGTTTCGTTTTTAATTTAATGAAATGTGACACTCCAGGGACACTGGGGACATTTAGAGGCATTAAAGCATAATCCTGGATAGTTTCATAAAGCTCCAGATCTATCAGAGGGATTCTGCTTAGCAATGATCATAATTTCCTGATTTCCTGGTTTCTGTTGATGAGATATTAAAATGATGAATGGCTGTCCCTTTCGTTTTTTTAATCAGCAGAACCCTCTCTTGTTGGTGTAAAGTATTTTATATCTCTGTCTTTATGCCAATGCCGTCTCTGTGGACTGAAAAGAGGAGCATCATTTGGACAAGGCTGCTTTATTCTGGGTCAAGGAGACTGAAGCTGTATACTTTAACATAGTGAAAGACACATCAGGCTGATTTGACTAGTTAACTGAGTGGACACACAAAAAATATGAATATTGAATATGATATTTTTTTAGATTAATTTAGTAAATTATTTTGTAAGACATACACAATTTAACAAAATTTTGTGTTTTGTGGCATTTTATAGATTTGTATTCTTTTGTATTCAGAATTGTGAAACTGTGAAATTAGCTGTATTGAGTTTTCAAACTAAAGAATTTAGAACTCTGAATTCAAATTTCAAATATTTAAAACTGCAGAAGTTCCAAATGTATTAAATGAGGTCAAAGGTCAAGCCTTTGTGTTATACAAGAAATAAGCTACTAATGACTAAATTTAGTACCCCAAAAGTCTCGATCTGAATCAAATATTTGATATCACGCTCCAAAGTTCCGATATGAATTAAAAGATTCACAAATTAAAGATTTGCGATTTAAATCAAATGATACACGATACGTGCTCCGGAGTCCCGATCTGAATTAAATGACTGGCAAGCCACGCTCCGAAGTCTCGATCTAATCCAAATTTTTTGTAATACATGATTTGAAATCCAGATCTGAATCAAATCATTCGCCATCCAAAGTCTCGATCTAATTCAGTTGCTTCATGATACGCAATTTAAAAGTCCCGATCTAATTCAAGTGAAACAGATACGTGCTCCGAAGTCCCAATCTGAATCAAATGATTCATGATAAGTGCTCCGAAGCCCCGGTCTAATTCAAATGACTCATGATACGCACTCCAAAGTCCCGATCTGAATCAAATGTTTTGCAGTAAGTGTTCTGAAGTCCTGATCTGAATCAAAAGATTTGCGAACCAGCTCTGAAGTTCTGATCTAAATTGAATTATTCGCGATAAACACTCAGAAGTCTTGATCTAGTTCAAATGCTTTGCCATATGCAATTTGAAGTCCCGATCTGAATCAAAAGATGTACGATAAGCGCTCTGAAGAATTGATCTAATTCAAATAGCTCGCATTCCGCACTCTGAAGTCTCGTTCTAATTCAAATGCTTCGCGAATACACAATTTGTCCCAAACTGAATCAAATGATTCACACTAAATGCTCCGAAGTCCCGATTTAATTCAAATGATTCATGATATACGCATTGGAGTCTTGATCTGAATCAAATGAATCACAATAAACGCTCAAAAGTCAGAATCTAATTCAAATGATTTGCGATATGTGCTTTGAAGTCCCGAATCCCAGTCTGAATTCAATTATTCACAATAAGCGTTCCGAAGTCCGGATCTAATTCAAATGATTCACAATACGCGCTTTGAAGTCCCGAATCCCGACCTGATTTAAATGATTTGTGATTCACTATCCGATTGGATCCTTCAGAACAGTGAATTATTTTAACTGATTAGGAGTTTTGAAAGACAAAATTTTTAAGGACGTACTTTTCAACCGTATTAATGTTTTTTTTTTTTTTTTACGTATTCACGTGTAATCTGTTAAATGCAATCAACAAATCATCAAATACCATATTTGTCCGTTTAATACATGCTCTGAACCCTTGGTTTGAAACAATTGATTCGCAAAGGTTTTGAAGCTTAATGAAGCGGCATTTCTAAAGTGTCCATCACTATGACAAAAAATAGTTAGTTTATTATTTTAGGCTACTTTAGATCATTTAAACTTAAAGGCAAATCAGTGTCTAATGCATCTTCCATGCTGCCATGGCTGTTTCAAATGATGTATAAAACTACTGAGTTGTCATATGTTTAAATATACTAACTTTATTTGATATTAGGCTATTAGATTAGATCTGTCTATATGAGTAAAAAATTTACTTTTTCACACATGGTAAAAAGTTTGACACTTGGTAAAAAGTTTGACTGATTTAATTTGACCTTTGAATTTAATTATTTAAATAATGAATTAAAACCAACTGTAAGGACATAAAAGTGCCTGAAGTTGGAGAAATACTTGATTGTGGCATTTCTTTGGTAGGCTGTAACTGCATTGAGAACACACAATGCTTGTCAGCTGCTCGTGGTAAATTGTCATCTGTGAAATATGAAGTGTCAACTAATAATAGTCAGTTTTTGGCGTGTTGCCGAGAAGATGCTGAGAGGCAGATGGTGCTGATGATGCCGTGACCACAGAAAGACACCTTCATTATGAGTCCAAGCAACACACGTTCCAGCAGGGATGGACTGGGAATAAAAAGCCTGGGATTACATCCTGCTATTATATAGTTCATATAAATATTTTGATGCTCTTTTGATATGCCTGAAATAGCAGTTTATGCAATATTTTACCTTGAATGTTATAGCTAAAATCATCAGAGAAGGTTATATCAATCTGCTGGCAGCCATCATCAGATCACTTATACCCTAATGATGAACCGTCTAACACACAGTAAGTGTTGTGCATGCTGAGTTTGTTCTTTAGCCTGTGCTAAAGTAGGTCAATGCACTTGAGAGTCAGTGTTGTTCAGGCATTGCAGGTGAGAGACTGAAGAGGAAGCTTGTGGTAATTAGGTGACTAATTAGACACTTTGTGACCCATGTCCTTCAGTGACGGCTGGGCGGACAGGGATGAGGTCGTGGAGGGCTACGAGCAGGAAGCTGTGGGCGGCATCACTATGAAGCTACAGTCGGAGGAGGTCACGTCCTTCGATGACTATTACCTGAAGTTACGGCTCAGCACCAACAATAGAAACCCCTGGTTTGCTGAATTCTGGCAGTATCGTTTCCAGTGCCGCCTCCCGGGACATCCACAAGAAAACACAAATTATAAGAAGAACTGCTCAGGTACGAGGAGAGAGAGAGGCTGTATATGGGTCATTCCTAATATGCAGTTTTGTGTCCCTATCATAGATGACCTAATACAGGTGCATTTTAATAAACTAGAATGTTGTGGAAAAGTTCATTTATTTCAGTAATTCAACTCAAATTGTGAAACTCGTGTATTAAATAAATTCAATGCACACAGACTGAAGTAGTTTAAGTCTTTGGTTCTTTAAATTGTGATAAAGAAAACCCACCAATTCACTATCTCAACAAATTAGAATATGGTGACATGCCAATCAGCTAATCAACTCAAAACACATGCAAAGGTTTCCTGAGCCTTCAAAATGGTGTCTCAGTTTGGTTCACTAAGCTACACAATCATGGGGAAGACTGCTGATCTGACAGTTGTCCAGAAGACAAGCATTGACACCCTTGAAACATTCATTACCAAAGAAGCTGGCTGTTCACAGAGTGCTGTATCCAAGCATGAGAAAGTTGAGTGGAAGGAAAAAGTGTGGAAGAAAAAGATGCACAACCAACCGAGAGAACCGCAGCCTTTAGAGGCTTGTCAAGCAAAATCGATTCAAGAATTTGGGTGAACTTCACAAGGAATGGACTGAGGCTGAGAGCAAGTTTTTTGTATTTTATTTGGAAACCAAGAGTCTGGAGGAAGGGTGGAGAAGCTCATAGCTCAAGTTGCTTGAAGTCCAGTGTTAAGTTTCCACAGTCTGTGATGATTTAGGGTGCAATGTCTTCTGCTGGTGTTGGTCCACTGTGTTTTTTGAAAACCAAAGTCACTGCACCCGTTTACCAATAAATTTTAGAGCACTTCATGCTTCCTTCTGTTGACCAACTTTTTAAAGATGCTGATTTCATTTTCCAGCAGGATTTGGCACCTCCCCAAACAGCCAAAAGCACCAAAAGTTGGTTAAATGACCATGGTGTTGGTGTGCTTGACTGGCCAGCAAACTCACCAGACCTGAACTCCATAGAGAATCTATGGAGTATTGTCAAGAGGAAAATGACAAACAAGAGACCAAAAAATGCAGATGAGCTGAAGGCCACTATCAAAGAAACCTGGGCTTTTATACCACCTCAGCAGTCCCACAGACTGATCACCTCCATGCCACGCTGAATTGAGGCAATAATTAAAGCAAAAGGAGCCCCTACCAATTGAGTATATACAGTATACAGTATATTAACATACTTTCCAGAAGGCCAACAATTCACTAAAATGTATTTTTTTTTGGTCTTATGAAGTATTCTAATTTGTTGAGATGTGAGCCAAATCATCACAATTGAAAAAAATACATGAGTTTCACAATTTGAGTTGAATTACTTTTCCACGACATTCTAATTTATTGTGATGCACCTGTATATTAACTAAAATTTTTAATTTATTAAAAAAATCACAAATAAGGAAACAGTGGTTCATTTTAAAGAATAAATTACTTTAAGACAAATGTTACATTCTAAAACAAAACAAAAGAAGAAACGTCATACAGAAATTAAAATTAGCTAAATATTTGATAAAATATAAGATGTATACTACCAGTCAAAAGTTTTTGAACAGTAAGATTTTTAATGTATTTTAAAGTCTCTTCTGCTCACCAAGCCTGCATTTATTTGATCCAAAGTACAGCAAAAATAATACAATTTTGAAATATTTTTACTACTTAAAATAATTTAAAAAAATTCAATTTATTCCTGTGATTTCAAAGCTGAATTTTTAGCATTATTACTCCAGTTTTCAGTGTCAAATGATCC
The DNA here is from genome assembly GCF_049309525.1 of Garra rufa. Lineage (NCBI taxonomy): Eukaryota > Metazoa > Chordata > Actinopteri > Cypriniformes > Cyprinidae > Garra > Garra rufa. The sequence continues at coordinate 6,176,235 of NC_133381.1, read as the reverse complement.
TTCAGAAATTATTCTAATATGCTGATTTGCTGTTTAAGAACCATTTTTAAATTATGAACTTGTATTTTTGGACTGGAACAAACATGCAAAATAGTTGTCATACAAAACAAATCACCCTGTTTGATCAAATTACAGAGTTCAAAAGTGAGTACGGCAGAACAGGAATGACCCATTCTGCATGCTATTATTTCCCAAAACAGAAGGAAATGAAACACATACCTATTGAGTTTATAATCATTTAAAACTATATTTTTGTGTTTTTGGTCTTTTTTTATCTTTGAAACCTTCTCTGCTGACTGAAAAGGTGATCTAGGTAAATTGACTCTTTTTATAGCACATTTCTATCTGGCTGGGTTGATATTTAACATCAGCTGAAGCACTGTCTTGAGACAACACTCAGTAAGCATGTTGTCTAATGACACCTGATTTTATTTTCTGCATTTGCAGTGCCATATTTAGTTTCACAGAGCAATATATTTATGTTTTAGTTTGATAGATGCTTTTACATTTTTGGACACACAACTAGACTCGTAATAAAGTGTCATAATTACAGGGAAGCATGCCACTGTAGTATCTGATCTATGTTTATGCTATTTTCATGTTGTTTGTCCATATTTATTTACAGCATTGCTTTGCTATATCATTTTTTAAAATGATTTTTATTTTACATTTTTGTTAGTTTTAGGCGAACTGTATGCAAAATGTTAATTTTAACTTCTTGAAATGTGAACGCGAAATGAAAACTGTTACAAGTAATCAAACAGAGAAATAGTCATAGTCTGCTATTCTGTTATTATTTCTTTGTCTAGAACTCCAAGATGGTAAGTGAATATTTTTCTGAAGAGCTAACATGGAGGCACTTCACTTCAGCAATATAGATAGAGGTCGACTGATATGATACAACCATATGATTTAAAAATAAATCATGTTCTCTGACTTGCATAAAGTGTGTATTTTACTGTATATTTTCGTTATTTACATAAGAGAGTTTAATATAGTCAATAACGTCACAATGCAGCACTGGATATCGGTTGACCTCTAATATATGAAGTTATTGGGATGTTGTTTTTCCCCCCTGAAAATTAAATGAGCATCTATAAGGGCACTTCGGTTTGAACTTTATATCCCAATAACAGCTAGATCTATCATGCCAGTTGGCTTTGCTGCATGTTCCAGTGGGGAACTCTTTTAAGCTCCAAACATTTGTTTGTATTGCTTATGCTAATATAAATCCTTCAGAGAGAAGAAATTAAGAGGTTATGCTTCTTATTTCTATAGATTTGGCTCCACTTACAACTTGCATCTGCTAAATATGCACCACTAAAAAAAAAAAAAAAAAAAAGATGGTATCGATGTAATACTGTGACTATGATGAAAAAAATATTTTGGTGTTCCCTATTTGTGACAAAAATAATAGTGACCAGACACTTTATCATCCAGCAATGTATTTTAAATTGGGAAAACGGGGGTTTTAGTATATTATATGTGACCCAGGACCAAAAATCATAATAATGTACATCATAAATGTACATCATAAGTGTAAATTTTTTAAAATTGAGATTTATACAAAGCTGAAACCTGAATAAATAAGCTTTCCATTGATCTATGGTTTGTTAGGATAGGACAATATTTGGTCGAGATACAACTATCTGAAAATCTATGGAAGCCCGTTTCCACCACTGAATAAAAAAAACGATAAAGGTAATTGTGACTTTTCTCAGAATTGCATCATAAATTTGCAATTTTTTAGAACTGTGAGATACAAACGCACAATTGCGAGTTATAAAGTCAGAATTGCGATACGATACAGAATTGTGATATATAAACTCTCGATTTTGACTATTTTTCTCGCAATTGTGACTTTGTATCTCACAATTCTGACTTTTTTCTCAGAATTGCATCATATAAATTTGCAATTCTGACTTTTTTTTAGAACTGTGAGATATTAACGCACAATTGCGAGTTATAAAGTCAGAATTGCGATATGATACAGAATAGTGAGATATAAACTCAATTTTTACTATTTTTCTCGCAATTGTAAGTTTGTATCTCACAATTCTGACTTTTTTCTCAAAATTAGCATCATATAAATTTGCAGTTCAGACTTTTTTTCTCAGAACTGTGATATAAATGCACAATTGTGAGTTATTAAGTCAGAATTGCGAAACGATACAAAATTGAGATATAAACTTTGCAGTTGTGACTTTGTAACTCACAATTCTGACTTTTTTCTCACAAATGCGAGCATGTATCTCGCAATTCTGACATTTGTCTTAGAATTGTGAGATATAAACACAATTGCGAGTTATAAAGTCCAGTTCTGAGGAAAAAAAGGACTGATATGTTCACAGAATGGCGAGTTTCTCACAATTCTGACTTAATAACTCGTAATTGCGACTTTGTATCACACAATTCTGACTTCATTTCTCAAAATTGCAAGTTTATATCTCGGAATTCTGACTTTATAACTCGCATTTGTGAGTTTATATCTCACAATTCTGAGAAAAAATGTCAGAATTGTGAGATAACAAGTAGCAATACATTTTTTTTGTTTTTTATTCAGTGGCGGAAACAGGCTCTGAGGCTGCAAAAAAATCTAAAAAATCAAAATAAAAAATCAAAAAGGTGAGAAAATGGCCTTTAAAGATGTCCAAATTAAGTTTTTAGCCATGCATATTACTAATCAAAAATTTGAGTTTAGAAATTTACAAAACATCTTAATGGAACATAATCTTTCTTCATATCCTTATGATTTATATATATATATATATAAAAAAAATCAATTATTGTCCCATACAATGTATTTTTGGCTATTGCTACCAACCTGTGCTACTTAAGACTGGTTTTGTGGTCCACAGTCACGTATGGGGAAAATTGACTTCTTTACTCAGAAAAAAAAAATGGTTAATTAAATTATGTTAAAGAGTTGGCACATTTTGCACATTATCTAATTATTGTACTGATTTTGATCAATTTTTGATTTGATTTGATGAGATGATATTTGGATTAAAGCTATCATATCACAGTATCATATCCTTATCCTGAAGCCTCCAGTCCTAATTATTTCACTTTGCATGTAAACAAAACTTTGCCATACCAAACAAAATATGTTGTTTTTGAACATAAATGATCTATTAGAGAGCCGAGGGGTAAGAAACACTAAGAAATCCTTACAATCTGCTTCTATTATTAATAAAACATGTATTTAATGTTTAAGTTTTTCTCAAAGTGTCATGTTTAATATGGTTTGTGCCCATAAAAAAATAGAGATTGACCAGCGAAGCATGCTTAGGTTTTAGCCTTCGCCCGTTGCTTGCTGCAATGCACTTTAATTTACAGATATAATGTGAGAGCCATGTTACAATGAGCGTTTTCTTTGAATATCTGTTTTTTGTTATCTTTGAAATACACCATATTTATCAGCTGTGGTGCCTGATACTGCTTTCTGCTGGCTTGTTACAGATCACCAGATAATGAGCCGATAGGGTGTCCTTTGACATTGTCCGTTCCTTTGAATTAATACAGCGATCTTTTTTCTTCTTCAGTTGTCAGCCATATTTACTTTGATTCATGAGGGAGACATGCAAGAATGAGAACATTGATGAATAATTAATTTCCTTGCTCAATTAATAATAATGTCACCATCATGTCCATTACTAATTAAATGCTGAGTTGGGTTACATAAATGGTTTGCTTTGCCATGGCAACTGCATCTTGTTAGATCTTCTTTATTATGCTGCTGTTTTTTGATTCACTGTCCAAGAGAAAAAGACAGAACTTACTCACTTTACTGTCCTGTCGCCTGTGGCTTAGGAATAATGATGTCTTTGGACACCCTATCGTTCCCTTTCAAGTGCTCAGAAATGACTATAAAATGGGGTCTGGATATATCATGGCTGAACTGTTACAGTGGGGATTTTCATTGTGGTTTTTATTTTAGTAAAAGCCTTTTAGCTGCAAAATGTAGGACTTTCCCAAATTTGCAGATATTGCTGAAAGCAGTCAACATGAAATTAATAGTGACCCTGTTTACTTTCTTAATGCATGTTTCTTTATTTAGTACGCGCATATTATTCTAAAGTACTAAACTGTTTGTCTTCATTGCTTATATGAAAAGACTAACATCACTTAAGCCATGCAGATTGGGAATAATGTCAACCAGTAGTCAAATAGCTCTTTAGATCTATAAGGAAGTAAAACGGGCTGGGAATGTTGATTCATGTTGACTAAAACACTCAGGCTGCATTGCAGTGATGGTCTAATAATTGCATTCTGGTTTGCTGATTCTCACAGGTTATGAAAGCCTGGAGGACAACTATGTCCAGGACAGTAAAATGGGGTTCGTCATTAATGCCATCTACGCCATGGCTCACGGTCTTCACGATATGCATGAGTACTTGTGTCCGGGTCACGTGGGACTGTGTGAGGCCATGGACCCCATTGATGGCAGCACACTGCTGGACTTTCTCCTCAAGACCTCGTTTACTGGCGTGTCTGGAGAAGATGTGTGGTTCGATGAAAACGGGGACTCGCCAGGCAGGTCAGTCTTACTTACTGGCCTACATAAAGCTACGTTTTATGCACTAAATGAATAACACAAAAATAGCTATTAATTAATTTTTAAACCACCATGGAGTGTGCGTCCAAATAAGTCCAGTGGCCTGGCTTTGGAAAACACTCGCTTGCAGACATTTCTGAATGTTTTGTCTATAAATCTATGTTTTGGTAGCAAAATTTGACATTTTGCATTAGTGAAGTATATTTATTCCAATGAAAATTTAAGATGACTTACATGCTGAAGTGTGATACTTTTTTAGGGGTTTGTTTAAATTGCTAACCCTAAGTTTTGCTTGACCTAGATACCTTTGAGAAAACTCCTTGTATTGTAGATTAATTTCTATCTCTCTTTTTTTTTTTGCAGGTATGACATTATGAACTTGCAGTATGTCGAGCCTGGAGTCTATGACTATATAAACGTCGGCTCGTGGCATGAAGGCGTTTTAAGTATCGATGATTATATGATCCAGATGAACCGCAGTGAGATGGTTCGCTCTGTCTGCAGTGAGCCCTGCTCCAAAGGAGAGATCAAGGTGAGTTTGTATATTTCTTAGTAAAAACTTATGAAAAACAGTTTATATTATCAGTGAAGTGCATATGTATAATGTGTTCTTGTGTCCACGCAGGTGATCAGGAAAGGCGAGGTGAGCTGTTGTTGGATCTGTACACCCTGTAAGGACAATGAATATGTCCTGGATGAGTTCACCTGCAAAGCCTGTGAGCTGGGATGGTGGCCGGACCCAGAACTGCAAGGTATTTCATTTGCAATAGTCATTATTTAGATTTTTGTTTTTTGTGCTCAGGGAAAGCTTTAAATATGTTTAAATATTTTACCTTTGAAGTGCCCCTAATATGCCATTTTTAAGGTTTTAAATATTGTTTTGGCAGTCTTTACAATAGGTTTACATGCATGCGAGGTCAAACAACGCTTTAGATTTCTTAAAATGATTTAATATCACCTTATTTTCCAACAATTCTCAAAAGATTTGTTAGAAGCAGTGTTCGCACTTCTTTTGGTTAATTTGGTCCAGACAAAAAAGGAAAATATTACATTTGGTCCTGGTCCGCTTAACGTTCATACTGGCGTTTTTGACAGCGAACCTAAAGATCCCGACCCTAAAAGCATAGTGACACATTCACAGCCTGATTGATCGGGTCCAAATGACGTATACAGTGGCATAATTTGAACAAAATAAGAAAGATCATACAAAATGCATGTTATTTTTTTTTTATTCAGTACTGTCCTGAGTAAGATATTTTACATAAAATATGTTTACATATAGTCCACAAGACAATTTTTTTTTTGAAATTATTTAAAAAAAAATTCAAAAGTTTGGGAACCCTTAGCACTTAATACTGTGTATGGTTACCTTGATGATCTATGACTGTTTTTTGTTTTGTGATGGTTGTTCATGAGTTCCTTGTTTGTTCTGAACAGTTAAACTAAACACTATTCTTCAGAAAAATCCTCCAGGTCCTGTAGATTCTTCAGTTTTCTAGCATATTTTGCATATTTGAACCCTTTCCAGCAGTGACTGTATGATGTTGAGATCCATCTTTTCACACTGGGGGCAACCGAGGAACTAAAACACAACTATTAAAAAAAGGTTCAAACATTCACTGATGCTCCAGAAGTAAAACGATGCATTAACTGCCGGGGGGTGAAAACTTTTGAACAGGATGAAGATGTCCAGAGTTTTCTTATTTTGTTGAAATATCATTTTTATTTCCATTTAGTACTGCCCTTCAAAAGCAACAGAAGATACTTGCATGTTTCCTGGAAGTTGAAATTAAGTACAATTTACCTTGATTTTCAAATTCAAAAAGTTTTGAAGGGGGTTATTTTAAGAATTTCAGCATTAGTCTTGTGGACTATTAAATAAAATAAAAAAACATGCATTTTGTAAGATCTCTCTTATTTTGTTCAAATTATTTACATTTTTACAGATTCTGCAAGGGGTTTCCTAACTTTTGCATGTCACTGTATCTCGTGACGGAACTCACCGAACACCCCAAACAAAAAGATTTGTTTAACTTAAAGCGTAGACCGATCAGTGTATGACATCAAAGTAAAATCATTAAATCATGTCGCATAGCATTGCAGCTTGTCATTACTTCCTGTTTTTGGTTCGTTTAGAAGTATTTGGTCCGTGTTGCATTCATATTTTATTGGAACCGCACCAGAGTTTGTTTGGTGTTCATCTTTTTAGTGGTCTCGGGTCCGCTTGTTTGGTGCGCACCAGGGTTCGGATTGCAGCGTTCACACTTACTCAAATAAATTGCACTAACGGAGCAATCTCACCAGAGTTTGTTTTAACAAACATGACAAGTGTGAACACACCCTAAGATTCAGTCTCTCTAAACCTCTCCTTTCTGTGAGCATACTCTGCTCTGATTGGTCAGATGGCCCAGTCTGTTGTGATTGGTCTACTGCGTACAGCACATGTTAGAGTAGCTGGAGTATCATATTAGCCAAAATGTTCAATAAATCGACTCTGCTAAAATACAATAGACACTATAGTTGAGCAAGTAAACAATATTCTGATGTGAAATGTTTGAGTTCATACTGAAATATCAGATTTTTGAGTGCTGGCTTTGGTGTCTTGGAGTATTTTTAATAAAAAAAATCTGAGTTGCAGGTCTCCATTTGATCTCTATTTGAAATTATGGTAACACGTTACAATAAGTTACATTAGTTAACATTACTTAACTACATTAGTTTACATGAACTAAGAATGAACAATACTTCTACAGCATTTATTAAACATAGTTAATGTTAATTTCAGTATTTACTAATGCATTATTAAAATCACAAGGTGTGTTTGTTAACATTAGTTAATGCACTGTGAACTAACAAGAACAAACAATGAACAACTGTATTTGTATTAACTAACATTAACCAAGAATAATTAATAGTGTAACAAATGTATTGTTCATGTTAGTTAACTTACTACATTAACTTTTGTTAACAAATGATATTGTAAAGTGTCACTGGTTTCATAGAGAAACACTTGAGAAACTAAAAGTAAAGTATGTGGTATAACTGACCTTTTAAAATACATAACTTGGTCTACAGCCTTAAACAATCCAGTGTCACCATTTGTGCCAGACAAGAATGACAGCTTGTCAGGAAGAGGTGTGATATTATTTTTCAGACTTACTATTTTTATATGACAATAGAATTATAGTGGTGACTTTTGCACAGACAAGCACAGTCTGTTTTCTTCAGAAAATGTTAAAATGTTGCAAATGATTTTCTTACTAGTACTTCTGGCCAAAGTTTGAATTACTTTAATTAGTTTTTTAATTTAAAAGTCAAAGAAAACATAAATGTCTGAATCGAAGCATCATAGATGCGTCATCAAATATCCATGCATTCTCCAAGTCTTACATTACTGATTTGGCTTTTTAAAAGACCTTCACTGTCCTATTTTCAAAAGGTTTCCCATGACACCTGAAGGCCATTTATCATTTTTACAGATTGCTTGCGCCGTACAACTTATCGCCAGTGACAGCCCTACTTCACTGCCTACTTCTCTGGCCTATTTTCATACACTATGATGGTCAATGTCAATGCAGCAGCCTGGAGTGTCCTAGCAATGTATTTTTCATCAGTTCTATACTATACTACAGTGTAGCTCCATTCTCTGCTACTGCCGTAATGCACGGATTCACTGTAGCTCAAGAATATCCCATGTGCATTGGACAAATACAGATTTTATTATTGATTTATGTATTTCTAAATACAAATTGTTGTCCTTAAGCTCTCCTTGAGTTTTATAATTGGTTAAAGTGTCTGGCTCTCATGAATACTGGTGTTGGTAATGAGGAAGCATTCGTTTCCTCTCTCCTGCTGCAGTCTCTCAAGTCTCCTTTGGCTTGGTTCTTTCTTACGGCCGGTCCCTTAGTGGAGGGCTGTTTATTTTTAGGTGAGCTGGAAACCTACTTTAGCTCTTGGTGCATAAGCGAGCTGGTCACACTCAGATGGCCAGTCCTACAAAGACAAGCGGCAATGCGAAGTGTATGTTTTCGCCATTTTTAATGCATATTCAACAATGCATGCCTTGATCTCCACCCACTGTTGACCTCTTAGGTGAAAGCACAAATTCATAATGTCTCATATTCTATGAAAATAGTCGAGAGTAAAATCTGATAAATCAATGCAGGTGTGTTTTTAGTGATTCTGGACTGTTGCTCGATGGTTGCTGAGGTTTTGCTAGATTGGCCAAATTCAAGACAACCAAGGCACAACATTTTAAAGTGGTTTTCAGGGCTTAGTAAGGTGTTCAGATGTGTTTTAGTTTGTTGTGCAGTTGCCAGATTGTTCAAAGTGGTTGCAAAGTGGTTATTTACTGACCCAAATCTAAATAAACAAGTTATTGCTAGGGTGTTGCTATAGTTTTAAATGTTCCAAATAGTTGCTAGGGTGTTGGTTACTTAATGGTCCAAATCAACAAGGTGTTGCTATGTGGTTGCTAAAGTATTTTGAGCATATTTGTACATTGCTATGTGGTTGCCAGCATGTTGCTAGGTGGTTGCTAGGATGTTCAAAGTGGTTGCTCATGTTCTGTGTAAAAAAAAGCAGAGTTGTTGCCAAGGTGTTGCTATGCAGTAGTTTTGAATGTTTTAAATAGTTGCTAAGGTGTTGCTAGGTGCCTACTTACTTGTTCAAGTTAAAAAAAGCACCGTGGTTGCTCGCTGTACCATGTAAAAAAAGTTGTTGCCAGGGTGTTGCTATGCAGTTGCATGAATGTTCTAAATAGTTGCTAGGGTATGGATTACCTAATGGTCTGAATCAGCTGAACTCATCTTAAAATTTTATAAACAGTGGCCAGGATGTTGCTATGTGGTTGGTAAAGTATTTTGAGCATATTTGTACATTGCTATGTGGTTGCCAGAATGTTGCTAGGTGGTTACTTACTGGTCCAAGTATAAAAAAAAAAAAAAAAAAAAAGTTTTGTAGATTTTTGCCAGCATGTTGCTATGTGGTTGCTAGGATGTTCAAAGTGGTTGCTCATGTTCTGTGTAAAAAAAAAGCAGAGTTGTTGCCAAGGTGTTGCTATGCAGTAGTTTTGAATGTTTTAAATAGTTGCTAAGGTGTTGCTAGGTGCCTACTTACTTGTTCAAGTTAAAAAAAGCAACGTGGTTGCTCGCTGTACCATGTAAAAAAAGTTGTTGCCAGGGTGTTGCTATGCAGTTGCATGAATGTTCTAAATAGTTGCTAGGGTATGGATTACCTAATGGTCTGAATCAACTGAACTCATCTTAAAATTTTATAAACAGTGGCCAGGATGTTGCTATGTGGTTGGTAAAGTATTTTGAGCATATTTGTACATTGCTATGTGGTTGCCAGAATGTTGCTAGGTGGTTACTTACTGGTCCAAGTAAAAAAAAAAAAAAAAAAAAAAAAAAAGTTTTGTAGATTTTTGCCAGCATGTTGCTATGTGGTTGCTAGGATGTTCAAAGTGGTTGCTCATGTTCTGTGTAAAAAAAAGCAGAGTTGTTGCCAAGGTGTTGCTATGCAGTAGTTTTGAATGTTTTAAATAGTTGTTAAGGTGTTGCTAGGTGCCTACTTACTTGTTCAAGTTAAAAAAAGCAACGTGGTTGCTCGCTGTACTATGTAAAAAAAGTTGTTGCCAGGGTGTTGCTATGCAGTTGCATGAATGTTCAGTTGCTAGGGTATGGGTTACCTAATGGTCTGAATCAACTGGACTCATCTTAAAATTTTATAAACAGTGGCCACGATGTTGCTATGTGGTTGCTAAAGTATTTTGAGTGTTTTTGTACTTTGCTATGTGATTGCTAGGGTGTTCATAGGTGGATACTTACTGGTCCAAGTTAACAAAATTATAACAACCGCAAGTTTTGTGGACTGTTTCTATGTTTTTGCTAGGGTGTTTAAAGTAGTTGCTCACTGTTCAATTAAATAATGTTGTTGTCAGGGTGTTGCCATGTGGTTGCTAGGGTGTTCAAGGTGATTGGTTACTGTGTAAAAACCATGTAAAAAGTTGTTGTCAGGGCATTGCTATGAATGTTCTAGTTAGTTGCTAGGGTGTTGTTTACTTAAATGGTTCAAATCAACAGAACTCCTCTCAAAATTTTATGGACAGTGGCCAGGATGTTGCTATTTGGTTGTCAAAGTGTTTTTAGTGTTTTTGTACATTGCTAGGTGGTTGCTAGAGTGTTACTAGATGGTTATGTACTAGTCCAAGTTAAAAAAAAATAATAATAATAATAACAACCCCAAGTTTTGTGGATTGTTGCTATGTGGTTGCTAGGGTGTATAAAGTAGTTGCTCACTGTTCAATAAAAAATGTTGTTGCCAGGGCGTTGCTATACAGTAGTTTTGAATGTTCTAATTAGTTGCTAGGGTGTTGGTTACTTAATGGTCAGCAGAACCCATCCCAAGATTTTATGGACAGTGGAAACAATGGAGCTGTGTGCTTGATAAAGTATTTTAAATGTTTTGTACATTGCTATGTGATTGCTATGGTGTTGCTGGGTGGTTACTTACTGGATCATAATTTAAAAAATTTATAACAACCCCAGGTTTTGTGGGTTGTCGCTATGTGTTTGCCAACGTATTCAAAGTAGTTGTCCACTGTTCCTTGATAAAAAAAAATGTTGTTGCTGTGCAGTAGTTTTAAATGTTCTAAATGTCATTTCATGGTCCAAATCAACAGAACATAAAATCCCAAAATTTTATGCACAGTTGCCAGGATGTTGCAATGTGGTTGCAGAAGTACTTTGAGTTGTTGCAAGTTGTTGTTATGTAGTTGGGGTTTTAGTGCATTGCTTTGCTGTTTCTAGGGTGCTCTGAGTCATTGCTAGGGCATTGCTAAATGGTTGCTTACTTGCCCAAGTCAAAAGTGTCCCTTGATATTCTGATCAGTAATTTTAAGGTTTATTAAGATTTATTATCTACCAGATAAAAAAGCCTGATGCTTAGAAAATTAATTGAACATTATTAATAGCACAATATAAGCAATATTAATAGTGATTCTTACAAACACTACTACTAATAATTTCATACATTATTCATAGTCTCACTTACGATCTAATAATTTTGTCTTGTCTCTTCAGTCTGTGAGCCCCTTCCCCTGCGCTACCTGGAGTGGGGTCATCCTGAATCCGTCGCAGCTGTCGTCTTTTCATGTCTGGGCATCCTAGTGACCAGTTTTGTCACCTTCATCTTTATACTGTACAGAGACACGCCAGTCGTCAAGTCCTCCAGCCGTGAACTTTGCTACATCATCTTGGCCGGCATCTTCCTGGGCTACATTTGCCCCTTCACTCTCATCGCCCGTCCCACCTTAGCCTCGTGTTACCTACAGCGCCTCCTCGTGGGCCTTTCGGCCTCCATGTGCTACTCGGCTCTCGTCACCAAGACCAACCGCATCGCTCGAATTCTGGCCGGCAGCAAGAAGAAAATATGCACACGCAAGCCACGCTTCATGAGCGCCTGGGCACAAGTGGTGATCGCATTCATCCTCATCAGCGTGCAACTGACTTTAGAGGTCACGTTGATCATCTTGGAGCCTCCGGAGCCTATCAAATCCTACCCGAGTATTCGAGAAGTTTTTCTAATATGCAACACCAGCAATTTGGGCATGGTTGCGCCATTGGGCTACAACGGCCTGCTCATTCTCAGCTGCACCTATTATGCTTTTAAAACTCGTAACGTCCCTGCCAACTTCAACGAGGCCAAATACATCGCCTTCACCATGTACACCACCTGTATTATTTGGCTGGCGTTTGTGCCGATCTACTTCGGCTCCAACTACAAGATCATCACCACTTCGTTCTCTGTGAGCCTCAGCGTGACGGTGGCTCTCGGCTGCATGTTCACGCCAAAAATGTACATAATCCTCGCCAAGCCCGAGAGGAACGTACGCAGCGCGTTCACCACCTCCGACGTGGTGCGCATGCATGTGGGCGATGGAAAAATTGCTTGCAGGAGCAACAGCCTGCTAAACATGTTCAAACGCAAGAAGAACGCATCTGGAAATGCCAAGTAAGTCGCTTAGCTGTGTTAGAGCAGTCTCTCTCCGTCCTGTTGCATTAGAGCCCATGGGTCTAGTCCTGTTATTCCAGCTTCTCTTCAGATCTTAAGATCATGCCATTTTCAGGAGCTTCTTGAATTAACGGCTCTCTCAGACATCTTGTAATTTGCAGGTCAACTGCAATTAAAACATGCACACCCGGGGTTTCTGAGCAGCACGGCTGGGAGAGACTGTGGGACTATAGCTTTAGATGTATGTAATGGCAAGAGCAAGAATTACCATTGGTTGCTGGGTGGTATGATGGTGTATATTAGATAATGCTATGAAGTTGTCAACCAAAAGAGATTTTGCTGTCATTTTTATACCACAGCAGAAAAATAGTGAGAAGTCCAAGATCTTTGTGCCTAGTGTCTTTATGGTTGTGAAAATACAGTATGCATAATATTATTATATAAGCTGTCTTGCAATGGCTGTGGTTGCAACTATTTATTTTATAATATTTGTCTTTTGTTTTAATAATGTGAAGGTGTTTCTGCACTGATGCCAGACAAATTCATTTGTTATAAATATTCTGATATTTTTTTAAGTCTAAATAATTTCCAGATAAAACAGGAAAATGCTAAACATTTAATTAAATGAAATTTCCTTTTATTTGTAATGTATATTGTGATATAAAGTGTGGTCCAAAAGTTTGAGAGCACTAATAGAAATGGTTCTATTTTGCTGTGTTTTAATGTAATATCAAAGTCAAAATTTTTTGAACAGTAAGATTTATATTAAATGTTTTTAATGTTTTTTATAGACGTCTCTTCTGCTCACCAAGCCTACATTTATTTAATCCAAAGTACAGCAAAATAAGAACATTTTGAAATATTTTTACTATTTGAATATATTTCAAAATGTAATTTATTCCTGGGAACAAAGCTAACTTTTCAGCATCATTATTCCAGTCTTCAGTGTCACTTTAGAAATCATTCTAATATGCTGATTTGCTGTTCATGAAACATTTTTTTTATCATTGTTATTATCAATATTTAAAACAGTTAAGTACATTTTTTTCAGGATTCTTTGATGAATAGAAAGATCCAAAGACCAGCATTTATCTGAAACAATATTTTTGTAACATTATACAGTACACTGTATTTTTTCTTTTTCTTATTTTTTGGGGGGAAATGATAGGAAATAATACCTTTATTTATCAAGGATGCTTTAAATCGATCAATGATGATAAAGACATTTATAATGTTACAAAAGATTTCTATCTCGGAAAAATGCTGTTCTTCTGAACTTTCTATTCCTCAGAGAAACCTGAAAAATTCCTATTCAGCTGTTTTCAGCATAATAATAACAATAATAATAATAAAATGAGCAGAAAATTAGAATATTATAATGATTTATGAAGGATCATGTGACTGGAGTAATGATGCAAAACAAATTCAGCTTTGAAATCAAAGGAATACATTTAATTTTAAAATATATTTAAAAAGAAAGCAGTTATTTTAAATAATAAAAATATTTTAACTGTTTTTGCTGTACTTTGGATCAAATTAATGCAGGCTTGGTGAGCAGAAGAGACTTCTTTAAAAAACATTTAAAAAATCTTACTGTTCAAAACATTTGACTGGTTGTGTATTGTAATATATTAAATTAAATATTTAAATGTTACTTTATAATGTTATGTGTTTGTGTGTGTGTATAATTTATTTTATTTATTTATTTATTTATTTTTTGAGGAAAAATTCTGAATTTTTTAACTGTTTTTTTGTTTGTTTGTTTGTTTGTTTGATTGATTGTTTTTCTCTAATGACTGTAGCACTGAAGCTGGAAATCATAATCTTTGGCGTGATTTGAGATATTCCAAAAAGCATCTTGAGGGTTAATGGAAGAAAATCGGACCGTCTTTACAATCATTTATTCAAAGTGTACGATCTAAAAAAACGTGCATTTCCAAGTTTATGTTAAAAAAATACCACATTTTCAAGGTGGTCTCAGACTTTGGACCTCACTGTAAACTGTTACTGTAATATAATATAAATAAAATATACTGTGATTAAGATTTTGGTCTGTAAAAATAAATATTTTTAAGCATACACCAAATATCTGAATAATAATATTCAGCATATTTCCTACACAATTTTTTACACGAACCAGAAATGTTGTTCTTGTGTTCACCTTTCTCGGTTCCTGTGAAATAACAGTCGTCTTTATTTTGTTCATAGTTCTAATGGAAAGTCTGTGTCATGGTCTGAACCAGGTTCAAGACATCCTCCGAAAGGGGAACACATGTGGCACAGACTGTCTGTACATGTGAAGAGGCAGGAAGCCGGATCCAATCAGACGGCTGTCATCAAACCCCTAACTAATACCTACAATAACCCCGGCATGGAGTTTTCCAATTTAAGCACCAAGACTCTGTACAATGTAGCCGAGGAGGACGAGGGCGACCCGATCAGATACAATCCCTCGGGCAGCCCTCCTCTGATGGCTCTCAGGCAGTCGCCTGTCATCAAGCCTATGAAGGAGGCGGGCGCCGATATGACCTTTTACACTCCCGAGCAACACATGCCACAAATAAACAGTGTTCTCCCTCAATATGGCATCTCAGATCAAGAGGTGCTTAAGTTTAATTCAAACATGCCAGATTTGGATGAAATCATAAGCCTGTCTGACCCGGGCGACGGGGTGATTTTGCCTCTTCAGCCCCAAATATTGCACCCGCATCCGATTTTGCCCATGCAACTGGGCGCGTACCCGGACGAACCCACTTCCCCTTTGGAGGAGGTTGAAAACGAGCATTTCGGGCTTCTTCACGGCTACATGTATGACAATGCGCAGATCCACGACGAGGAGGACTTGGTGCAGATTAAAATGTCAATGGAGGACTCTGTAGCTCTCATGCCACCTTCTCCGTTTCGGGATTCGCTCGGCTCGGGCAGCCCCGTTCGCAACTCCCCGGTGTCCGAGTCCATCTTATGCACGCCGCCGAGCGTGACGTACGCGTCTGTCATTCTCAGAGACTATAAGCAAAGCTCCTCGACCCTTTGAAATTTATTTTAGGAGGTCATGTCAGCTCTAGATTTGTGAAATAATAGCTACGCTAGTAGTTCGTGCAATAATGTGACTTAAGTCGTCTGCACTGGAGAGCTTTAATATTATATTTGATTGATTTAAAGAGACAGTATGAAAGTGAATGTATGTTCCAGGGTCCAAAATTAACAATTGCCAACTGCCAAACGCAAGCACAGTTTTGCCAGTACATCTTTTCTTCCACATAGACATGGAGAAGCCTGTGTACAATCTATTCGTTTTAAATGAGCCAATTGCTAAACCATTGCTATACCATTTTAGTTAGTTATTTTAGTAATATTTTGAATTGTTTTTATATTGTTTACATTTATTTATTTTTAATTTTATTTAATTTTTAAGCCATTTTATCAACCTCAAGTTAAACTAAAAATAAGAGAAATATTTTTTTTATCATTTATTTATATTTCAGTTAACGTTCAGTTATTTTTTTAAACAAATTGTCTGGTAAATCCAGTAAATACCTGGAATTGGCAGGTGTGGCAATAAAAAGATAATTGATACACTTACAGTATAGTATACGTTTGATATACTGTACTAGTTTTTATATATATATATTTTTTATAATTTTTTGTATTACTGTTAATTTTACAGTTTAAAGTTTTGTAATTTTGTGTGTTTTTGTATTTTTTTTTCTTTAAATGTCTATAAACTGTATATTTTATTGATTATTTAAATTTGAGTTTATTTATTACAAATATTATAAATTCTCTTGGGAACCAGCTTGAAAAAAAATCATATAAAATATTTTATTTATTTATTTATTTATTTATTTATTTATTTATTTATTTATTTTGGTGCTGTTCAAATTATTAATCCTGATAAATCGCATCCAAAATAAAACTTTTTTTTATATAATAAATATGTGTATTTATTATGTATATAAAAGACACACATACAGTATATATTTTAAAATATTTACATGTATATATTTAAATGTATATTTGTATATTTAAATATATTTAATATGCAAACATATTTTTCTTAAATATATACATGCATGTGTGTGTATTTATTTATATATACATAATAAATATACACAGTACACACACACATAAATTATGTAAACAAAAACTGTTATTTTGGAATTTATATACTGTAATAAGGAATTTATATATATATATATATATATATATATATATTTTTTTTTTTTTTTTTTTTTTTTCTCCCAGCTGGCTCCCCAGACAACATAATTTTCGCTTAGTTTAACTCAAAGTAGTAAATTAACTACAATTAAAATAATCAATGAAAGCTATAGTATGTTGAGTTAGATATTTTGAATGTGATTAATTGCGATTAATTGTTGCCCAGCACTTCTTTCTTTCTTTCTTTCTTTCTTTCTTTCTTTCTTTCTTTCTTTCTTTCTTTCATGTTTTTAGATTTAGTTAAAAATAAATAGCCATGAAATGAAAAATGAATTCTGAAATATTGAATTCTATAAAATACTGTTTGAATAGTGAGTACATTTTCTCTCAATTCACCTGCAACTGGCAGATGTGACCAAAAAGTTAATTTTGGACCTTAATGTCAGTGCTGAATTGAGTAAAAGCAGGAACCAAATGTGTAGGTGCCCTTTGATTTGTGTCACTATCACTTGCTTTAGTACGGCAGCAGTAGTTGACATGAAACCAACACCAGTCATTGTAATGCTGCATATTCTGAGCCATTTATGCTTTTCATAATAGATCAAATAATTTAAAGAGCTGCAGAAACCATTTTAAGAGAAAATGAAGATTTAGGAATTCAAACAATGTGCAGCAACCCTATATATGTGTTTAAGGTGTTTTATACAATCATGACTTTTATAAACTACAGTCTATATCAAATAAACATTTTTAAGTCTTTACAGCATTAAATCATTCAGCATATGTGCGCAGTAAACTACAGTAAGTGTAGACAACAAATGCCTAGTGAATTTATTAGCAAGATGTAGCAAAAAATCAGTAGTTTTTAAGTGCCAACGTCAAAACCAATCATGCTGTATTGTTTTTAATGTATTTTTTGTGTTTAAAGTACAATAGGAAGTGTATATATGATTTGTGTTTTATTTATGTGTGATTTTTAAATAATGAAGAAAATGTAAATATCTCTGGATTTAAATGGTCATAACATAACATAGTTTGTAGTATTACAGTACATTGACTTTTACAGTTCCATTAGACATTATTGTCTGTATTTGGTAACTTCTCTTAATTGTTGGTTAAATGTTTTCATATCAGCTTCAAATACTTACATGCTTTATATAGTCAGTGTGTTAATAAAGATTCAAGATCCCCTAATGCTTAGCAGGCCCACCGACGGCAGTTTCACCAGAATGTACCACGAGTTCTTGTATATCTAGACAGTTAAATCCTCTTGTTATGACCATTTAAGTCCTATATGACATGCAGGTTACTAAATTATTATGGAATTTTAAGCAAATATAGAGGATTGTATTCAGGTAACATTTTAGGTATCTGAAATTATTATGCTATAAGTTTTCTTTTGTTCTGTTGCAGTGCAATATGTGTTGTCAGATACTGTAGTCTTGAAACTATAGCTTTAAGAAAACATTTGTGCTATTATATTTTTTAAAAGAATCATTCACTGCATACTGTATGAGCCTAGATGTAGCAATCTTAAGATAAACTACGTTTCTACAGATTACATTTATTTCTGTTGCATTTGTCTGGAGTTGCTTAGCTTATCATTTTAGTAAGCATGTTTTATTAGGTTAATGATACTGTAAATTTTGTAGATAAGCTCTCAGGGTGGTTGCTGCAGTGTTTAGTTAATAATTTCCCAAAATGTGACCAGTTATTGCTTTCGTATGACCATGTTAAAGAACCGTCTTCAACACCTGTGTGTCTCACTGTCACTTTATTCATGAATGGATGAACTTTGACATCAGGTTTACCTTGTAAAATCTGTTTTACTATTTTTAATGCTGGAAGCAGTCTGTGTTGTTGGCATGGTTGGAAGACACGACAAGGTGGAATAAATCTTAACTAAGTCATTTACTGCGGATGCGATTTGTTCGCTATCGCTATCCAGGAAAATGTCAGGAGGCCCAGAATTAGGATTCACTGAACATTTATTTAAAGTTTTGGTGATTGGAGACTGTAAAGTTGGGAAAACCAGCTTTATTAGACGATATGTGAAGAATCAATTCTACGAGGAGTTGAAAACAACTATAGGTGTGGATTTTTCTATGAAGGTGATAGATTGGGACGGTCACACACGGGTTAGATTACAGCTGTGGGATATAGCAGGTAAGTCTTTGTTTTAATTTAAAATTAGTAAAATGTCATAATAGATAATAGGCATAAAACTCTAATAATGTTAATGTACATGTACAGTTGAGGTCAAAAGTTTATACACCTTGCAGAATCTGCAAAATGTTAATTATTTTATCAAAATAAGAGGGATCATACAAAATGCATGTTATTGTTTATTTAGTACTGACCTGAATAAGATATTTCGCATAAAAGATGTTACATATAGTCCATGAGAAAAAATAATAGCTGAATTTATAAAATTTACCCTGTTCAAAAGTTTACATACACTTGATTCTCAAAACTGTGTTGTTACCTGAATGATCCACAGCTGTGTTTATTTTATTTAGTTGTTCATGAGTCCCTTGTTTGTCCTAAACCTTTAAACTGCAGACTTCAGAAAAGTCCTTCAGGTCCCACAAATTCTTTGGTTTTTCAGCATTTTTGTGAATTTCAACAATGACTGTATGATTTTGAGATCCATCTTTTCACACTGAGGACAACTGAGGGACTCATATGCAACTATTACAGAAGGTTCAAACGCTCACTGATGCTTCAGAAGGAAACGCAATGCGTTAAGAGAATTTGTAGAATAGGGTAAATGCAACTGATTTTGTCTTCCGGAAAACATGTATGTATCTTCTTTAGCTTCTGAATGGCAGTACTAAATGAAAAAAAAAAAAAAAAATTTGGCAAAATAAGAAAAATGTACACATCTTCATTCTGTTCAAAAGTTTTCACCCCCGGCTCTTAATGCATTGTTGTTTTCTGAAGTATCAGTGAGTGTTTAAACCTTCTGTAATAGTTGCATATGAGTCTCTCAGTTGTCCTCAGTGTGAAAAGATGGATCTCAAAATCATAGTCATTGTTGGAAAGGGTTCAATTAGAAAAAAAAATGCTGAAAAAACATAGAATTTGTGGGACCTGATAGACTTTTCTGAAGAACAGCAGACAGTTTAACTGTTCAGGACAAACAAGTGTCTCATAAACAAATATCAATCAGGTAACGACTTCTTAACGGGGTCATTTTTATCAATTCAACTATTATTTTCTCTTGTGAACTACATGTAAACATCTATGTGAAATATCTTATTCAGGTCAGTACTAAATAAAAAATAACATGCATTTTGTATGAACCCTTTTATTTCAGTTAAATAATAAACATTTTGCAGATTCTACAAGGTGTATGTAAACTTTTGACCTCAATGTACTATGCTGAGAAACTGATACCAGGAGCAAAATATGACAAAAATGTGTCTACCTTTGACAAAAAATATTTTTAGTGGTACATAAAAGGTAATTATTAACCATTTAGTGGCACAGTTTTACTTTCGCTATTACTTTTTGTATTATAAAACTCCATGCAATAAAAACATGCATTGCCACAGGATCTGAAACGTTTGTAAACTAATCAGTGTTTCCCTATAAATTAGGACCATAATTCTGCATCTCAAAACTAATTTGGTGCTTTCTGATTAAAAGTGTTTTCTTCTCGTTTATCTAGGTCAAGAGCGTGTAAAAGGACTAAACCGTGTGTACTTCAAGGGATCCTGTGGTGCGTTTGTTGTGTATGATGTGACAAACGAGTCAACATTGGATGGAGCTCTAAACTGGAAACGTGAACTCGATGCTCAAGAAATTCTGAAAAATGGCCATCCGATCCCTGTTGTTCTACTGGCCAATAAATGTGATGAAACTAAAATGAGCCAGAGGAATGTCTCTCTTCTGGAGAAACTTTGGAGAAGGGCTTTGTTGGATGGTTTCAGACATCAGCAAAGGTGAATGGATTATTATCATACAATCATTTTTATATTTAGACCAATTCTGGATAATTATATTAAATAAATATATAAATTATTATTATATTATATTAGTGTCACATGATCCTTCAGAAATCATTCTAATATGCTGATTTGCTGTTTAAGAAACTTACTTATTTCTTATTAATTCTTATTACCATCATTGTTGAAAACACTTGTGCTGCCTTACCTGTTTGTGGAAACAAACCGGATTTTTTAATGAATAGAAAGTAAAAAAAAAAACATTTTTTTTAATAGAATTCTTTTGTTACATTATAAATGTCTTCACTGTCATTTTTGATCAATTTAATGTGTCCTTGCAGAATAAAAATAATTTCTTTAAAAAAAAAAATCGTAACCCAATTTTTTACGGTAATGTAGGCCTATAATAATTACGAAAAAAAATAAATAATATTAAGCAGCTTTTTCAACACTTAAAAATTGTTGACCACACTGAAAACTGAAGTAATGGCTATCAATATGTACAGCTGAGGTCAAAAGTTTTCACACACCTTGCAGAATCTGCAAAATGTTAATTATTTTTAGCAAAATAAGAGGGATCATACAAAATGCATTAATGCCTGAATAAGATATTTCACATAAAAGAAGTTTGCATATAGAAAAAAGAAAATAATAGTTGAATTTATAAAAAAAAAAAAAAAAATTTAGTAGCAGATTCCAAAAGGTGTATGCAAACTTTTGACTTATATATATATATATATACACACACACACACACATATATATATATATATATATATATATATATATATATATATATTTATTATTATTATTATTTTCTCTCTTTCACTAATATATATACTACATTTATAATATTGCCTATACTACCATACTGTAAAACAGGGATGCTAAGCCCTGTTCCTGAAGATCTACCTTGCTGCAGAGTTCAGCTCCAACCCTGATCAAACACCGAACAAACTAATTAGGATCTGAAGGAGCACTTGATAATTACAGACAGGTTTGTTTGGTCAGGGTTGGATCTAAACTCTGCAGGAAGGTAGATCTTCAGGAACAGGGTTGGGCACCTATACTGTAAAATGTACAGTAATGTCACTTCCAAGCAGCTAGACTTAATGGAGTTTTGCTGTTGTGTTTGTGTTTTAGAAGAATATCAATGTGGAAAAAGCTGCTAAATTCCTTGTAAACCACATTCTCCAAAATGCTGAGGAATCAGTGAAAGAAGATGAGCAGAGCATTCAGATCAACCTGCAACAGCTGTCAAAGACCAACCCTACCTGCTGCTGATTCACAATCCCAGTATTCCCAGAGTGTACATAACTGTGCAGAATTGTTTTCTATAGTGCATCATTTTGCAATTTGTATTTTTTATATATTTTATTTTATTGTCAATGACTAATACTCAACTAAACATTTTGGGGACCATGAACGAGTACCATGTTGAATGCGTTTTTCATGCTGAGTATCTAATAAATACCTCTGTGGCGATGTGTCTCATTTCCCCTGCTAATCTGCTACATGCTCACGGGTTATTAAATACATCAGCATGGAAGAAGACTAACTGAGATGCGCCTTACACACTTCACCCTCAAACATTTCAGGAGTGAACAGAAATGCTGTCAGGATGCCAAATTCATTATGTTTCTCTCTGCAGAAAGCAGCGTGCGCAGGGACTTGGCCTATATTTTCATATATAGCCGTCAAAAGTTTGTTTTCTTGGGGAAATAGCAGGAGAGAATGTTTAAAAAGAAAAATAAATCTAATGAAGTTACACTAATGAAAAATAAATGTAGCTTCCATATTCCATCAGGGCTTCTGTGTTACAAAATTAATTTCCCATAAAAGCATAAATGTGTAATGCTGTGTCTCAGATCGCAAGCTAATATATCTCTCTTTACGTTATTTGACAAAAACTGGCATAATTTCCATTTCAGTGCATAATTTCTGCAACTTTAGTACTTGAGAGATACTAAAAACATACACTAATCAATCCCAATGCCCTGCTCTATTTTGTCAAGTTTATAAAATGATAAATTATTTAAAATAGTAAAAGTGAAATGTGCCTCATACAGCGATTATCCAGGTCAGGGGAGCGATCAAACACCACAGCCTGATGCACAGCTTCCATACACAATGGTTCATGTCACAGAAATAGGAAGCCGTTCCCAGCATGACCCAATTTTGCCGTGCATTTTTGAGTGAATGTGAAGAACTCCAGCGTTCTGATGCTCCCCCCAGAGATCTGGACTATATTGAGCAAACAATACTGCGTTCAAGCCTCTATAGCAGCCTCAACCTACTGTAGGCATCCGTTGACAGCATATTCAGGATTCTGTGCATGGAAAAGCAGGTTTGAACGGATTTTGTGCTCGTACGTGGCAGTGTATCTTGTCGCACAGGTCTGACGCGTTCCCCCCAGAGGCACGAGAAATGTTCCCGTCTCGGGCCGTAAGCACTTCCCATCTGTTAGCGCTGCTAGACAGGTTGTACAGGTGTAGCGCTTTTACCTTTTCTGGCAGATTTCCATGTTAGTATTGTGAGAAAACAAGAAGACACTGTTGCATCAAAGTGTTGTGGCTGAAGAACTGTTATTCAATTAAAAAGTTATTAGAAAGGGGATTGTTAAGTAATGTGCTCAAGAATGAAAACAGGTTTATAAAATTATTATTATATTATGTCATTGTATTGTCCAGATTATTACTAAATGAAGAGGGTTTGCACTCAGGTCACGATTTGGTCAGCTATCCAGGATGCGGCCACATTGATGTAAACAACAGCATGATTGCATGGTTCATACTAATTTATGCTCTCTATACCATGGAAAAAAATGTGTTGAAGCTGCTAAATCATATAGAGAAGGGCTTAGTAAGCATAAAAAGGCTACAATATTTTGACAAACTAAAGAATTTGGTGTTAAAGGTACGTACGCGCAGTATTAACTACCTGACCGGAAAGGATAAGAACAAACACAAATGTTGTCAAGATTCTTGACCTTAAAATCCTGGTTCAGTTTGGCCAACCACAAATGTCTTTTATTCCTCAGACAGTTTTTGCACTATTCTCTGATTTGTTACAACTTGCAGTTTTCTGTAGTACTCCAAATGTTTTTCCCAGTCAGACCAATTAGTACAGACCAAAACATGACAATAACTGACCATTTTCAGCAGCAATAATAAGCAAAATATGCAAGTTACATTCGGTTTAGTGGCATTGTTTATGCTCAGTGCCATCAATGGCCAATTGATGACGCGTCGTGAAAACACTCTATTTAGAAATGAAAATTTGCAGAAAATGTACTCACCCTCTGGCCATCCAAGTGGTAGATGATTTTGTTCCTTCGGTACTATGGTTTTCAGTTTGGCCAACCACAAACACCTTTTGTTCCTCAGACAGTTTTTTGCACTCTTCTCCTTGATTTGTTATAAATTTGGGCAAATAGTTTTTTTTCCAAATGTTTTTCCCAGTCCGACCAATTAGTACAGACCAAAACATGACAATAATTTACCATTTTCAGCAGCAATAATCAGCAAATTATTATTATTATTATTAATTATTATTTTCAGTTTGGCCCACCACAAACAACTTTTAGTTCCTCAGACAGGTTTTTGCACTCTGCTCTTTGATTTGTTATAACCTTTGGCAGTCTTTAGTACTCCAAATGTTTTTTTTTTTCTTGTTCAGTACGACCGATTAGTACAGCCCAAAACATGACAATAATTGACTATTTTCAGCAGCAATAATCAGCAAAATATGCAAGTTACATTCGGTTTAGTGGCATTGTTTCTGCTAAGTGCTACCAATATGGCTGATTGATGACGCGTCGTGAAAACACTCTATTTAGAAATGAAAATTTGCTGAAAATGTACTCACCCTCTGGCCATCCAAGTGGTACATGGTTTTGTTTCTTCGTTATAACAGATTTGGAGACTATATTACTGTATATCACTTGCGCACCAATTGATCTTCTGCAGTGAATGGGTGCCGTGAGAATGAGAGTCCAAACAGCTGATAAAAACATCACAATAATCCACAAGTAACCCACACCACTCTAGTTCATCAATAAAGTGCTTGTGTAGTGAAAAACTGTATTTGTAAGAAATAAAAAATCTATCATTAAGGGGTTTTAAATTAAAGAAAACATTGCTTTAAGCTAAAATACAAGTCCATAATACTTAACACATTTTGCTTTTTCCAGTGAAAAAAGTTGTCTCATCCAAATCAGGAGAACAATACGCACCATTTACAAGTGAAAGAAGTCCAAACAGAGCTAAACAAAAATATGTTGATGGATTTTGTATGAGAGGACAACAGGAGATGGACTTTTCCACTGGAGGAAGTGTTATGGATTATGAAAAGCAACAGTTTAAAGTTATATTGCCTTTGTTTCTTACAAAATGCAATTTTTATACTTGACAAAATGTTAATTGATAGACTGGAGTGGTGTGGATTACTTATGGGTCATTGTGATGTTTTTATCAGCTGTTTGGACTCTCATTCTGACGGCACCCATTCACTGCAGAGGAGGTGTACAGTATTTTGTATAGTTTTTCTATTAAAATTACTAAAATTTCCATCTTCTGTCTGTCAATAATTTTGCTGACTAATCTCTCAGGTGCTTGGACAGTGGACTGTGGTGGTCTTATTCTGGTCTCACTCATTACTATGGTGGTCTCATTCTGGTTGATAGTGTGAACGCTGAGGCAGGTTTTTGCTGACATGGTGTGTATAGGAGGGCAGATATTTTTACTCTCCCATCTGTTCCGCACCGTCCCGTAGTTTTACTTTGTAGCGTCCTTGGTGTGCGTCAAGGGATCTGTTCTACATACCACTTATTTAAGCCCCTCCACTGCAGTTGTTTACAAATAATGTGGAGTGAATTCATCTGTCCTGATGAAGTCTAAGAGTCTTTATTATTGATCTTAACACATTAAACTTTTAGCAACTCTTTTAGGTACTTTGTATGAAATGGGACTGATTCATGCTGCTTGAAATGCTCAGCTCTAATGGATGCACATGCATTATAACTGTTTCTGGTTGCATTTGAAGTGGATATTTTGCTTAGAGGAAAACCATCAAAGACAAAGTCTGTGTCCTATATACTTCAGACCTAGTTTCAGAGGCTGGGCGAAG
The DNA here is from genome assembly GCF_049309525.1 of Garra rufa. Classification (NCBI taxonomy): domain Eukaryota; kingdom Metazoa; phylum Chordata; class Actinopteri; order Cypriniformes; family Cyprinidae; genus Garra; species Garra rufa. The sequence goes on along the minus strand of NC_133381.1, from coordinate 6,150,430 downwards.
AAATGTTTGTGGGAAATCCTTCAACAGTAAGCACAAAAATATTATGTGTATAACATAAAAAAATTCAGAATACTAGTCTTTTAGGGGAAACACTGCAGGCAAAAACACTGTTTTTCATGCACCTACCAAGTTTGAGATTTTGGGCTTATTGGTTTTTCATAAGAAGTCGAAAGAAAACATCAAAATTTTGTATAGCACTTATTTGTGTCAATAGATTTCAATTACAGTGCATATTTTTAAAGGCCGTTTTCTTAAATTTCTTTCTTCTACACTGAGCCATAAATCTCTACTTCAGTAATACTTACACACACCAAACTTTACATTTTACTTCCTGTCTATATCCTGAAAGTTTTTACAGAGGGGTTTGTTCATATATAATTTGCTTGATTTTATACATTTTATTCCCCAAAAATAGGGCAACTTTGTTCTGAGTTTTTTTTAATAATGGCATGAAGAAATTAGATACCCAAAATCCCCTCTGTAAAAACTTTTGACTCTTATATGTCAAAAAAATTAAACAAGAATTATGAAACTGACTTCATCCAGTGTTTAAATTTTTGTACTAGAAATGTATGCAAATTGGCGCATATTTCATTAAATAATACCTCATTTGCATATGTAAACCTAACATTTTAGAAAACTTGTAATACAAAAAATTTGCAATTATCAATGTCTCGTCTTAAGGAATAGTCTAAAGAACCAAAAATTATAGCTGAAAATGTACTTACCCTCAGACCATCAAAGATGTAGATTAGTTTGATTCTTAATTATATTTGGAGAAATTTAGCATTACATAACATGTTCACCAGTGGATCCCCTGAAGTGAATGGGTGCCGTCAGAATGAAAGTCCAAAAAGCTGATAAAAGCATCTTAATAATCAATAGCTCTACTGATAATGCAGTGGTGCAGCAATAAATACTGCTATAAACTTCAACGAAATTTAGGGTCCAAACTGTTTTCTGAATGCTAAACCTTTTCCTGCTTGTTTTGTTGTGTTATTGAGTAATTTGCAGCACATTAATTGCCATAAATCATCACATATTTCAAATCAACTATCCTCTTAACCCATGACACAGCTTACCCCGAACAAACGCTTTCACAGGACACAAAGGGGTTGTGTTTGTGTGCGATGGGTAAAGTGCCGGCTCCATGTGTGTGAGCAGATGGCTCTCATGGAGAAGCGGATGATGACTCTGCTGATGTACCGAGCCTGAGAATCACACAAGTAGGAGGGAAGCTGGACAGAAGAGAGTACATGGGACACATGAGGAGATGCAATGCAATGCATGACCTTTCTGCACTTCAAATGTGTTTTTGACCTTGCCAAGTCTGTATATACAGTGGGGTGCACATTACAAATCTGTGATTTTTAATTAAGCAGATTTAGGATTTGAGCCAATTAAAACAAAGAAAGGTTTAACATGAAGAAATGGCTTCACTTTTTTTTGCTAACACTTATTAACTTTAATTAACTACATTATTTGCATGAATTTGCACTAACAGTGAAAAATACTTGTATAATAATACATTGCATTTATTATTTATTAATCTTCATGTTAATTGTAAAATGTACTATTTATACTAGACTTTGTATTCATACTAGACTTTATATCTATGCTAGTCTATGTATACTATTTTACTATTTTATTACTTTTTAGGCTGATAGAAAGTAATGGCACAAACATATTACTTAAAGCATTATTAAATATAAGTAAATTATATTACTTTATTAAATATTGTTGGATAATAATAGTAACATTAAAAATATAATATGACATTAAATATGACATTTTCTTGTAAATTTCTATACAAGATTATATTGTATTTTTTAATTTTTATATTTATTTATAATATAATATTCAGTATAATCGTATTATTATTGAGTGTACTAAAATAAAACTGTACAAAGCCATTACGATCAATGGTTGCCTTGATCTTCATCGTAATAATCATTTAATGGATCTGAGCTAATATGAAATAACAAGCAGTTGTATTTATTAATAACTATTATAAAAAAATACTGTGACAAATATTGCTAGGTAATGCAGTAAAAAACATTAATTTATGGGACCTTATTGTAAGGTGTACACAATTTTAATATAATATAATATTATATAATATGTGACCCTGTACTGAAAAAACAGTCATAAGGGTCATTTTCTGAACATTTTTTAAATTGATAGGACAATATTTGGCAGAGATTCAACTATTTAAAAATCTGGAATCTGAGGGTGCAAAAAAATATTGAGAAATATTTTAAAAGTTGTCCAAATTAAGTTCTTAGCAATGCATATTACTAATCAAAAATTAAGTTTTGATATATTTACGGTAGGAAATTTACAAAATATTTTCATGGAGCATGATCTTTATTTAATATCCTAATGATTTTTGGCATAAAATAAAAATTTATAATTTTGACCCATACAATGCATTTTTGGCTATTGCAACAAATATACCCGTGCTACTTAATATAATATAATATTAATGTATTTAAAAAAAAAAAATTCACTACTGCTCTTCATTTCATTTTCAACATGCGATTAAGTAGAAATACAATGTAGCTGTTCTCAAACCTCATTCATGTCTATGCTGATTTGGGATGTAAGAATGATTGTGGCTCCATCTAGTGGGTAAAACACAGACAATCCTCCAATTCAGTGCTTTCAAGGAGGCCTGTATTTGTGCTGGATTAAATTAATAGTTCATCTGACTTGTTTTGTTGCTCAAAATTTAACAGGATTGTCTTTTACCCATGATGTAGCAGAAATACAGTTGTACAGTTGAGTATATTTTAAAGCCACTGATGCTAAAGCAACTAATATACAAATTTTATTTGGATTCACACATCATATGCTGCAAATATTATGTATGTGCAGTATTGTTTAGGATTATGTAATATTTTATGCATATATATATAGTGTCGGATTGAAACTTACATCATTAAACTCTTGAGACAGTGAGAGGAGACCGTGGAGACTGTGTGTTACCAAGCATCCGGAAACAGCAGGAGGGATGGGCCAAATGTGTCTGCCACAGGCTTCATTGAGAATATTTTGTACCCAAACTGAGAGTCCCAGACGACCTGATCAGCCAGTACTGTAAATCACTCCTGTCTCTCAGAAAAAAAACTGTTGAGTTCATTAGTTATGCTGTTAATTTCCTCACTTTTCTAAAGCGCCTAGAGCTTTAGAATCCTGAATGCAAATTGTTGTAAATGTATATTTATAACTAATGCAATAAAATAATTAATATTTTTTAGCAACTCTAAGGTTTATTAGGATATTATAGTTCAGTTGCACTAAAATCTGTTTTCTCTAGCAGCAGTTTTTATCACATTTTTGTGAAGAGTGTCCTCCAAAATAAAAACACAATAAGACCACATTAACATTAACAAATACATGAGTCAATACATGAGATCAAGAGTGTTTTTCATAAATTTCAGACTGGGGCAAAATGGTTAAACATTTTATATGTTAGTTTTATAGGCTGAATAAATAAATAAATATAAATAAATAAAACAAATTATTAATAAATTAAATATAATTAAATAGTATTATTTTACTAAATAGTGTCAATAGTAAATAATTGCATTCTTTTTTAATATTGTTTTGATAATAATAATTAACAATTAATTGTATTTATTGTTTAATAACAATGTCTTATTATTATTTAGATAATAATAATATAATGATAGTAATTTTAATTAATTAAATAGTATTGTTGTAATACATACTATTATTATATGGCATTCTATATTAATATTTTCTTCTTATTGTTGTTATTATATGATTAAATTAAATATAACACATAAATAGTGTTGCTAAAAAGAAAAAGATGTAAAATGTTTGTTGTTTGATAATAATATTTTAACATATTAAAAAATATATATTTTAAATAATGTTAAAAAAGTATTTTAATTACATATTGTCTTACATAATTATTATTAACAACAAAAGTGTTATTATCATTATAATATAATAATAATTTAAATATAATCAAATAAATACATTAAAAAATAAAATGATTAATAAATTAAATATAATTAAATAATATATTTTTTAAATATTGTTTTGATAATAAATAACATTTAATTGTATTATTTACTTATTGTTTAATAATAATGTCTTATTATTATTTATATAATTATAATGTAATTATAACTATTTTAATTAAATTGTATTATTTTAATACATACTATTATTATATGGCATTCTATATTAATATTTTCTTTTTATTATTGTTATTATATGATTACATTAAATAAAACACATATAAATAGTGTTGCTAAGAAGAAAATTTAAAAATTTTTTATTGATATAATATTTTTATATATTACAAATATTTTTATATAATGGAAAAAATAGTATTTTAATTACATATCATATAATTATATTATGACAATTCATTATAATTATAATTTAATAATAATTAAAATCTAATCAAATAAATACATTTAAATAAATAAAATATAATTAAATATTATTACTTTACTAAATAGTTTTAGGTAGTAATAATAATAAATGTAAATATAATTAAATGTTTTTTTAAATATTAACTTTTAATTGTATTATTTACTTACTTATTGTTTAATAATAATGTCTCATTATTATTTATATAATTATAACGCATTTATAATAATTTTAATTAATTAAATAGTATTATTTTAATACATACTATTATTATATGGCATTCTCTATTTATTTTTTTCTTCTTATTATGTTATTATTATATTATTAAATTAAATATATCACATATAAATAGTGTTGGCTAAGAAGAAGAAAAAGAAAATGGAAATGTTGTTGGATAATAATATTTTAATAATACAAAAAATATATTTTGAATAATGCTAAAAATAGTATTTTAAATACATATCATCTTTTATAATTATTATTAACAACAAAATAGTGTTATTATAATTATAATATAATAATCTAATCTAATAAATACATTTAAATTAATTAAATATAATTAAATACTAATAATTAATTACTAGTGTCGGGTAGTAATAATAATAAATGTAAATATAATGAAATACTTTTTTTAAATATTAACATTTAACTGTATTATTTACTAACTTATTGTTTAATAATAAAGTCTCATTATTATTTATATAATTATAACGCATTTATAATCATTTTAATTAATTAAATAGTATTATTTTAATACATACTATTATTATGTGACATTCTATATTAATGTTTTCTTCTTGTTATTATTATATGATTAAATTAAATATAACATATTAATAGTGTTGATTGATAATAATATGTTGTTGTTTGACAGTAATATTTTAATGATATTAAATTTGTTTTAAATCATGTTACATAATTACAATAACAATAAAAGTGTTATCATAATTTAATAATAATAATAATTAAAATATAATCAAATACTAATATTTTATTAAATATCTAAATAATAGTTTTCAATATATGATTATTTATGTTTTTAAATTGATTTGATATAATTGCAGTATTACTGAGTGTGCTAAAATAAAGCCGATAAAAGCCATCAGCGTGGCTGATTGCCCTCATCTTCATCATAATCATCATCTAATGTTGGAACTGTTGACTTTCCTGAAGGTTATTATAGATAACTGGCATTGGCCAAGCGTGCTGATCCTGAGTCAGTGCGCCGCAGCGGCGTTTCTCCCGCACATCCGGGTGTCGCCTCCACAGCGCAGACTCGTCGCGGTGATTGCAGCGCTCTGCGTTTCCGCGTTAGCAGTGGGGGGAACCAGCCGAGGGGAGGGAACGGAACACAGCCAGATTGGCCAAATCTAACTGGATTACGCTGCCCGTGTCGCGATTAAAATGAAAAAGAAGTGACATTCGACCCGGCGGCCCGTGTTTAGGAAATGAGTGTGGGATTATGACTGAGACGGGATGTCAACACTGCCTGACATGTGAGACATCAGGACGAATACAACAACAGTGCGCTTGTGTGGCTGTCTCCGCCACCTTCTGTTTATGCTCGCTCTGTTGATGCTGATTTTGCATTCGTTTCGCATTTGCCGGAGGCAACATGAAGAAGTTTAATATCATGAAGGTGTTTGGGGCGTCCTCTTCCTCCGCCGCTGCCTCGTCCCCTCAGTCGGGAAACAGGGAGAATGACATGATTCAGGAGACCCTGCAGTCAGAGCAATTCCAGCTCTGCAAGGTGGGATTAGTTACTGTGATCTCATACTGGGGGGTGACTGACTGAGTGAGTGGTGCCAACTCGCCTCGATATTCTAATGCGCCGGAGAACGCTTATAAAAGCAGCTCGCCAACGGAACTCGGTTAAATCACCTCAGAGTCGGTTTCAACCATCACCGGCTGGAATAATCACCCGGGGGTCGGGTCATGAGATTAATCGCTGGTGTGACGTCCCAGTTGATGGTTGACAAATTGGTAGTGGTTATTTTAAGACGAATTCATTTAATGGGCGAATTACTTTTTTTTTGGAACGAGCGGAACTGATTGAAGTTAGTATGAGGTAGAATGACAGACTCATTTCTGTCATATTTCAAGGTGTGCCAGTCTTGTCTGTCAAGAAATACCTGTGCTAATGTTTTGTCTAATAGTTTAATTCGGCTTGTAGAACACAGCGGCTCCTTTGCTAGTGGGAACGGTTAGTTTATGATCCGATTCGATGACCACTGATGTATGGTTTGTTAGGACAATATTTGGCTGAAATGTAACTATTTGAAATAGAATCTGAGGGTACAAAAAAATCAAAATACTGAGAAAATCGCAATGCATATTACTAATCAAAAATTACGTTTTGATAAATTTACAGTAGGAAATTTGCAAACTAACTTCATGGAACATGATATTAGCATCTTACTTAATATTCTAATGATTTTTGGCATAAAAGAAGAATCAATCATTTTGACCCATACAATGTTGTTTCTGCTATTGCTACAATGACGATCAACGAAACGGTGGTGGTTATTTTAAGATGAATTCATTTAATGGGCGAATTACTTTTTTTTTTGGAACGAGTGGAACTGATTGAAGTTAGTATGAGGTAGAATGACAGACTCATTTCTGTCATATTTCAAGGAGTGCCAGTGTTGTCTGTCAAGAAATACCTGTGCTAATGTTTTGTCTAACAGTTTAATTCGGATTGTAGAACAAAGCGGCTCCTTTGCTAGTGTGAACGGTTAGTTTATGATCCGATTCGATGACCACTGATGTATGGTTTGGTAGGACAATATTTGGCTGAAATGTAACTATTTGAAACAGAATCTGAGGGTACAAAAAATCTAAATACTGAGAAAATAGCAATGCATATTACTAATCAATAATTAGGGTTTGATATATTTACAGTAGGAAATTCGCAAACTATCTTCATGGAACATGATCTTTACTTAATATCCTAATGATTTTTGGCATAAAATAAAACTAAATAATTTTGACCCATTCAATGTAATTTTGGCTATTGCTACAAATGAGCGGAACTGATTCAAGTTAGTGTGAGGTAGAATGACAGACTCATTTCTGTCATATTTCAAGGAGTGCCAGTCTTGTCTGTCAAGAAATACCTGTGCTAATGTTTTGTCTAACAGTTTAATTCGGATTGTAGAACACAGCGGCTCTTTTGCTAGTGTGAACGGTTAGTTTATGATCCGATTCGATGACCACTGATGTATGGTTTGTTAGGACAATATTTGGCTGAAATGTAACTATTTGAAATAGAATCTGAGGGTACAAAAAATCAAAATACTGAGAAAATCGCAATGCATATTACTAATCAAAAATTAAGTTTTGATAAATTTACAGTAGGAAATTTGCAAACTAACTTCATGGAACATGATATTAGCATCTTACTTAATATTCTAATGATTTTTGGCATAAAAGAAGAATCAATCATTTTGACCCATACAATGTTGTTTCTGCTATTGCTACAATGACGATCAACAAAACGGTGGTGGTTATTTTAAGATGAATTCATTTAATGAGCGAATTACTTTTTTTTTGGAACGAGCGGAACTGATTCAAGTTAGTGTGAGGTAGAATGACAGACTCATTTCTGTCATATTTCAAGGAGTGCCAGTCTTGTCTGTCAAGAAATACCTGTGCTAATGTTTTGTCTAACAGTTTAATTCGGATTGTAGAACAAAGCGGCTCCTACGCTAGTGTGAACGGTTAGTTTATGATCCGATTCGATGACCACTGATGTATGGTTTGTTAGGACAATATTTGGCTGAAATGTAACTATTTGAAATAGAATCTGAGGGTACAAAAAAAATCAAAATACTGAGAAGATCACAATGCATATTACTAATCAATAATTAGTGTTTGATATACTTACAGTAGGAAATTCGCAAACTATCTTCATGGAACATGATCTTTACTTAATATCCTAATGATTTTGGCATAAAATAAAACTAAATAATTTTGACCCATACAATGCAATTTTGGCTATTGCTACAAATGAGCGGAACTGATTCAAGTTAGTGTGAGGTAGAATGACAGACTCATTTCTGTCATATTTCAAGGAGTGCCAGTCTTGTCTGTCAAGAAATACCTGTGCTAATGTTTTGTCTAACAGTTTAATTCGGATTGTAGAACAAAGCGGCTCCTTTGCTAGTGTGAACGGTTAGTTTATGATCCGATTCGATGACCACTGATGTATGGTTTGGTAGGACAATATTTGGCTGAAATGTAACTATTTGAAACAGAATCTGAGGGTACAAAAAATCTAAATACTGAGAAAATAGCAAAACATATTATTAATCAAAAATTAAGTTTTGATAAATTTACAGTAGGAAATTTGCAAACTTACAATGTAATTTTGGCTATTGCTACAAATGAGCGGAACTGATTCAAGTTAGTATGAGGTAGAATGACGGACTCATTTCTGTCATATTTCAAGGTGTGCCAGTCTTGTCTGTCAAGAAATACCTGTGCTAATGTTTTGTCTAACAGTTTAATTCGGATTGTAGAACAAAGCGGCTCCTTTGCTAGTGTGAACGGTTAGTTTATGATCCGATTCGATGACCACTGATGTATGGTTTGTTAGGACAATATTTGGCTGAAATGTAACTATTTGAAATAGAATCTGAGGGTACAAAAAATCAAAATACTGAGAAAATCGCAATGCATATTACTAATCAAAAATTAAGTTTGTATATATTTACAGTAGGAATTTCGCAGATGTCTTCATGGAACATGATCTTAACATCTTACGTAATATCCTAATGATTTTTGGCATAAAAGAAAAATCAGTCATTTTGACCCTTACAATGTATTCTTTCATATTGCTACAATGACGGTTGACGAATCGGTGGTGGTTATTTTAAGATGAATTCATTTAAGGGGCAAATTACTTTTTGCAACGAGCAGAACTTATTGAAGTTAGTATGAGATTGAATGACAGACTATTTTTCCTAAAATTTCAAGGAGTGCCAGTCTTGTCTGTCAAGAAATACCTGTGCTAATGTTTTGTCTAACAGTTTAATTCGGATTGTAGAACAAAGCGGCTCAGTTGCTAGTGTGAACGGTTAGTTTATGATGCAATTCAATGAGAGTGTAAAATCATATTGGTTTATCCCTACGACAAGTAAAGTTTAAAAGTAAGGTCAGTATCTGTGACACTGGACCACAAAGCCAGTCATAAGTGTCAATTTTTTGAAGATTTTGAGATTAATGCATCATCTGAAAGCTGAATAAATAAGCTTTCAATTGATGTATGGTGTGTTAGGACAATATTTGGCTGAGATACAACTATTTGAAATGGAATCTTAGGGTACAAAAAATCTAAATACTGAGAAAATTGCCTTTAAAGTTGTCCAAATTAAGTTCTTAGCAATGCATATTACTAATTAAAAATTAAGTTTTGATATATTTACAGTAGGAGATTTGCAGTTTAATTTGGATCTTAATACGGATCCTTTACTAGTGTGAATGGATGGTTTATGATTTAATGTAGTGTCTATGTAAAATCGTATTGGTTTATCCCTGAGATAAGTAAGTTTAAAAGTGATGACATGTAACCTTGATCATAAGAGTAATTTTTTTTTAATTGAGAGTTATACATCATCTAAACACTGTATAAATAAGCGTTCCATTGATCATGTATAGGACAAAATTTGGCCGAGATACAACTATTTAAAAATCTGGAATCTGAGTGAGCAAAAAATCTAAATACTGAGTATATAGCCTTTTAAGTTGTCCAAATGAAGTTCTTAGCAATGCATATTACTAATCAAAAATTAAGTTTTGATATATAGGAAATTTACCAAAGATCCTTTACTTATTTTTACTTAATATCCTAATGATTTTTGGCCTTAAAGATAAAAATTGAATTGTGATTTTATGGTCCAGGGTCACATTTTAGAGTTATTATAGTGTTTCCTAGTTAAGCAAGGGATAGTGCATCTCCAAAATTAAAATTCTGTCAAAGAACCGTATGCAATAATTACAACTTTTTAAGGTTTCAGATGTTATGTTTGAGTTTTAGAATGGATGTTTACTATCCCTATAGTAAGGCACAGTATAAACCCAAGACTGTTCCTTGAAAGTGTTGCTCAAATATTTACCCACAGAGTAGTTAGTCTCACTAAACAAAAAAAATAATAAAAAAAGTCCTTGTAATACCAGAGCACATGAATATGGTAATCATTCTGTACCATAATATCATTTGATGTCATCTCTGTACCATGGTACCACCACAGTAATTCAGATGTTAGTCAGCTTGTCAACTTCAGCTTCTCAGCATCCTGTGGTTTGAACCTCATCTTTAATATCAGTTTTAATTTCTATTATAATTGGTATCCCGGCCCCCACGTAATTACCAAAGTCACCAATAAGAAAAAAGGTCTTGCTAGCTTCGAGTATTTGTGTTTTCATGAAATGTTATAACTTGTTTGTGTTCCTCCACATGGTTGAGGAACACAAGCATGTGCTTATTTTTGGTTTTATTTGCAAGGACCATCAGTTTGCCTCGTGTATATATTGACTTTCTCAAAGTATATCATGTATATGCACCCACATAAGGATGTTTCCGCATATGCAGTGTTTAACCAACATCATGTTTTCTTTGCTCGGGTCTTTCACAGGTTCTTAAATGATTGACATGGAATCATGTTTCCTGTGTATTTTACAAGGAAAAATGGAGTTTGCCAAAAAATGAAAACTGACCCTCATGGAGTATTTCCATGAAACATAAACAGACAATTTTGATAAAATTGTATGCATGCAATAACATGTCTCTAAAGCTCCGAAAAGCATGTCAAATATGTTTCATTTTCCGTGTCTTCTGAGGAAATATGGTATCTTTGAATCAGTGTTATTTTAGTATCATTAAATATTATTATAGTTTTTTTTAATGGATTTTATTTCAGTATATTTTTATTTATATATTAAATTTTTTCATTTTCATTTTAGTACTTTTTACTAATTTAGTCTAGTTTTAGTTATTTTGTTTAATATGTTTTAATGGTAATGGTTAATATTTTTAAATGTCTGTATATTTTATTCATTTTTAATTTCTGTATTTATTTGTATTTCAGCTTAAACTAAAAAAAAAAAAATATATATATATATATATTTTATGGTTTAAGTTTTAGTAAAGGATAATAACCGTACTTTGTATGAGGAACAGAATGAAATACAGGTTATTTTCAAAAAAACAGGAAAATCGTTCTGAAAAAAATCCATATTTTTACATTTGTGCATTGTTTTTAGATACAGACATTATTATCAGCAAATCATTCCTTACATTTCTGTCTTTCCTCATACAAAGCAATATTTTGGCTTCAGAAGACTTAGAATATAGTGCACTTGATGGTCATCACAGGTTTTAATCAAAATGCGAGTAACAATTTTCATTTTTGGGTGAACTATGCCTTTAAGAACACCATTGTCATGGTTGTAGTTTAATGCAAACCATCTTCTGCTTTACAGACAGTGCGACATGGCTTTCCCTATCAACCCTCTTCCATGGCTTTTGACCCTGTGCAGAAAATTCTGGCCATTGGCACACAAAGTGGAGCCCTGAGACTGTATCCTTTATTTAAAGAGCTGGAAACATACCCAGCCTAATTTACCTGGGGAAAAATAAGTGTCAGATGTGGTCGTGTTGTTTGTGTATATTTAAACAAAAGCAGTCCTCCCACCCTTCTGTGCTGGAAGTCTTGTTGCGCAAAGCAATTGACTTGTTCAAATCATGTGCATTTTTTTTTTTTTACTAACCTCCACACAAACATATGATTATGTAAGTTGCAAAATACAAGTAACGACATCCTCTGGCAAATCAGCTTCTAAGAGCCTCGCTGTTCCCCCAGGAGATATGAATATTTACCCAAGAGAAGCATCATAGGAGCTACTGACTCAAGTAACATGAAAAACTAAAGTCTTGTGAAAAATTAGCGTTAGGAAATCAACATGCCTAGTATTATTGATCGACTGATATGTTACTCAGTAACCGATGTTGATACCAATATCTCAGGCAGGTTGACTGATATCTAATATCTTTATGATATAATTACATATCAGTGATGCGCGGGTCAATGTATAAACAACCCGAACCCGACCGACGTTTTCAACTAACCCGCCCACAACTCGGACAGCAAAAAAAAAAAGTAAATATTATACCCGACCCGCTTCCTGACCCGCATGTTTAATATTTGCGACTGACACCAGCGATTATATGCGGCTGCGGTGGAGATGCGTTCACTGTTAAACATCATTCAGCATTAATTAGGTAATTTTGTCAAAAGAAATGTTCTTGATTACAAGAAAAAGATTGTTCTTGTTGTGATTTATTTTGTCTTTATTTTATACAGATTTAAATAGTTTCATTTTCGAAGTATACTCTAAATTATGTCAGTGATTCTCCGATGTTAAATATGATCAATAATTATTTTATTTTGATCTACAGTGTAATAAAAGTTAAGAAAAAGATTAGCCTAAAGCCCTAAATATATATAGACTACAAGCTAATTCCATTTTACTTTTAACTTCTTTTAAAAATGATCAAGAATATTAAATCAACTTAATAGGCTAGGTTAACGAATTTTCTTATACAAACATAACGAATGCACTTCAAAACAAAGTTTTCATATATAAATTCAGGAACCACGAATATGACAAAATAATATTATTTTATATATATATTAATTGTATAGCTATAATAGTTGCATCAAATGAACAAGGAAATTATAGTGCTTTGGATTTATTAAGTAGCCTAATGTTCAATTTCGTTCGTTTCGCTCTCTGGAAATGTAAAGAAAAAAATACCGTTTTTACTTGGAATTCGTTTTTAATTCCTCGTTTTAAACAAGCATATACATGAGATAATTTATATATTATTGCTTGAATAAACGTTTAAAAATAGAGCTAGAAATTTTATAATTAAGGAAATTAAACAGACCTAGGCATTTGAAAAGACATAGTGAAACGTGTCTAATAATTCCAAAAAGAAAGAGAAGCATTGGACATAATCAAAATATTCGAGACATTTATTAGGAATACCATTTTCTTAACAATTAAGCTGCATGGGTTTATCCAGTCTAATCAAAGTGTGCGTCTCTCCCCCGACTTTACCAACAAAAATCCCACCCACTCTCCCCCGACTTTACCAACAAAAATCCCACCCACTCTCAGAAAATACATAAAGCTGACATTATTGAGCTATATGCGTTTAAAAGTAGCCTATTAAAATGGTACAATGGCATTGCTCAGTTCAGCGTGTTGGGAAATCGGGCATTTTGTCCCGCGTCAGCATTTATTTAACAGTTAATTACTCAACATTCAAAAGGTAAATATTATTCAGCCAATAAAGTGTAGGGCTATGTATTTCATAGAAAATTGTGTCTAGTACTATATAAATTACAAAGGTTTAATTGGCATCTTTATTTCAAACGACCCGACCGACCGCATCCCGAATATCATTAAAAATATTTTTGGATAACTCGTAACCGCGGGTAACGAGTCATTTTGGATCAACCCTCGCATCACTGTTACATATATATTAATTGTGACAAAACTTTGTGGTTTGTTGCTTTTAAAAATGGCAGAAACAGTATTTTGTTTTAAAAAATGTGCATTTATCTCAGATCTACATTAGCCTGGCTGCTATCTACAGTACCGCCACTGCTTGACCAAAAAACAAACATATAAACACTGAGCATTTCAGAACTGATGCTTTCATGTGCTATATGCTCTGTCATCAGTGAGAAGGTCAGTTGATTCCAGGCGGTAGAAATCAAAGGAGCCCGTTTCTCACAGAGTCATGTATATAAGCAGCCTCATTTCAGAGGCACATTTCCTAGAAGCAGGGTCTTTATTCCTAGAGGAGCTGCGCTCATTAATGATATCTCCACTGTGGCATGAGCAGCTCTACTGCCATATGTTGCAGAGCTCGTCTCATCATTGGTGCTGCCGACTATCTGCCAGAAAGCCACCTCGCACGTGCTGGAAACATCGCTGGTCCTGCTGGGCACGTCTGTTAGAGCCACACACACTCAGCCAAGCTGCTGCAGCTTAGCTATGAGTGTTTTCATGTTCAGATATACACCATGTCATTGTTTCTGTTGAAATAAACATGGCTACAGAATACAGTTGGGCTAAGTGGTATATACTGCCCGATGGTGGAATTTTTAATATATTTTTTTAATTCTATTTTGTTATGGTTTTTCACAAAAACTTCACAATACAAGCAAAAAAGAAGGAGAGAAAATAAGACAAACCCTTCATATTTCAACAATCTGTGCTGAAGGTAAAATGAAAAGCAAAAGTATGAAAAAACATTCATGACATGCCAAACCATCTTTTCTTACGATCTGTAAATAGTTACTGAAAATAATTGTGCAAATTATTAATCGTGTAATTGTCTTTTAATTATTTTGTTTTATTTAAATTGCATTCCATGAATCAAAAAGCATGTCTAATTAATTGAAATAATGAAATTTAGACAATTTAACAGTATTTTTTTAAAACTTTGACAGTAATTTTAATCATAATAAAAATATACAGTTTTTTCCCCAAATTCTTTTTATTTTTTCCTTTTAATTTTTTGCTTAATTTAATTTTAATTGTTAAAATTCAGGAAGCAAACGTGTGTCTAATTAATTGAAAAAAATGAAATTTATACAATTTAATAATTTATTAAAACTTTCACAAAATCAATAATAATAATAATAATAATAATAATAAAGTTTATTATATATATATATATATATATAATTTTAATTTCTGTTAAAAGTTCTGAAATACTGAAACGTATACAATTTATCAGTAATTTATTGAAACTTTGACAAACTCAAAATAATAATTTAATATTAAAAAATAATAAAATAGAAAAGAAAAAGTGGGATATTTTATAGTTTATTTTTTATAGTTATGGATTATTTTTATTATTTTATTTTATTACTTTTTTCAATTCTGTTTAAACTTTTAGTTCATTTTGTTTTAATTGTTAAATCTAAGCAAGTAAAAACTGTCTAATTAATTGAAATAGTGAAATTTATACAATGTAACAATAATTCATTAAAAGTTTAACAAAAATAAAAAAAATAGGATTCAGTTAATTCTATTTTTATGTTCTTCGTTTTCCATTTGAATTTTAATGGTTTAATTTTAATAGCTTAATTAAATGTTAACAAGCAAAAGCAAGTGTGGTCAATTGATTTCAAAATGGTTTATACTTTTATAGGGCCCTATGAAGTTTTATATTTTTTTCCGCCATTCAGGAATTGTTGTCTGTTTCTAGATTTATGATTTAATACTAATTTATAAATAATTTAAAAATATATATTCGAATGTTACAATGCATGTCTACTTCCCCAAAATATTTCACGCCATCATCTATTTTGTGAAATACACCATGACACATGATTTTGCTTATAACGGCCGTTACATGGTTGAAGGCCAGACTGTCTTGTTGTTGTCAGATTTTAATCTTGATCGTGGGAGTGCACATCTCTTATGCTTTTGTAATGGTGTGCAGTAGGGCGTTCATGACTTCACTGTATCAATGGCATTTTGTCCTTGTGGAAAGTCACAAGCCACCCACCAGGTCAGTGTTCTCTGTGGTGGAGAGTTGAGTTGATTGGCTCACTCCTCTTGCTCAGCTGTTGCCTGGATGTGTTAATGTGCAGCGAGAGCTGATGGGCTTACTGTCATTCAGTCGATTGGGCTATTTATCAAAAGACAGGATGTATCGATTTGCCTCATTGCCCCTAGCATTGGGAAACACCGTCACGGCTCAGCTGACACAAACTCAATGAGGTGTTTACTAACAGTAAATGTCTAATTTTACATGACTTGTGTCTCTATCTGTGTGTTTTCATATAAACGCCTTGCTAGATCTTGAGGAGTTCGGAGGAGTTTCATCTTTTCTGGCTTGATAATTAATACTAGCAGTTTGTTAGAGATTCTTGGTGGCATGAAAACAGTTAAAGCGCTTAATATGCAGTCTCGTCACTGCTTGGTAATGTTTTTCCAAATTACAGTGCTAAAGAGCAAACGTTTGTGAGGTTTTATGCATGAATAATTTACGAATTGATTGTCGAATGCTTTTTGTTCTGATTATGCGCTGTGATCTGACAAGGTTTTTTTAATGCATGGTAAAGACCTGAAAGCTTAATCAATCACTGCTAACTAAAGTGTTTAAGAAACACTGAAGTGTTTCTTTTTTTGATACATGTTTAAACCAAGAAATCAGAATCTTCTGTGTTTAACCCGCAGAAACTTAAAAACTTGGGTAGAACATCACATTTTTGCATTGTCAGTCGAATTAGGAAGCCTTTCTTTGCACTTGTGTGTAGAAACACCACAAACCACTGTGGTTTACCAAAAGAGGAAGTTGCCTCCTGTTCTTTGAAAATGCAGCTTTCTTTCATCCTTTCTTATTTCACAGCCGTCTCAGTAAAGACGAGTGCTGCAAAATGTTGCAAGGACTTTAACCAGGATGACGTATGGTTAAAAAGCATGTGACTATAGGTTTCTGAGCACTTTTAAGAGTACTATATATACTAGTTCTGTTTTTATTTCTAAGTGAACTGTTAAATTCAGTGGAGATTGTGTTGCAAAATGATCACCAGATGTTCATGATAGTGATTTCGTAATGAGCTGGTGAATGTAGGATTAGTGTATAAATGATGCAAGTTGTCTCGCTGGCATGGGTTATAATTAGGCCTATATGTATTTGCATATAAGGCATGTAACTACATTTTTATTAGGCTTAAGCACGATTTAAATTCAAGTGATTAATGACATTTTTAGCATCGTCTTCTAATGTGCAAAAGAGTACATTAAATATACTATTTCTGATTGGCTTGTAACTCATCCAGCATGTTTGTGCTGCAGATAATACAGTAAATGAGATCTCAAATCAGGTGACTTGTGGAAGCGCAGGATGCAAACATCCATCATTCGTGCTTGTTTAATAAATATTTTTACTCATTTGATAATGCTTTCTTCTCTCAACAAGAATGTATTACTTTCATCTCTGTTTAACAGTGTTGTTTTTGACAACCATCTTAGATTTAGTCTTAGTCTTTTGGACTAAAATGGTTATTAGTTTTAGTCAAATTTTAGTCACTTCTATATGTGATAGTTTTAGTCCAGTTTTAGTCGACGAAAAGTCAAGAAGGTTTTAGTCTAGTTTTAGTCAAAAAAAGGGGAAAAAGTAGTCTTTTAAGAAATTAATGTAGGTCAGTAAGTATTTTGCTGTTGGGTAGTGTCACTTATAAGTTCTGAAAATAGCAGATCTATAGTTCAACACAATGTGAGCTTCCGGATCGACTATTTTTACCAATAATTACAATAATGAAGGAATGTTTTAAAACATAAAAGACAAACAAGGATGGAATGCTAAAACGGCTTGCCATAGTAGTATGGCAAAGAGTATTTAATGCTAAAACGGCTTGCCATAGCGTCAGATATTTTTCGGTTTTAATTGGCATGCACAATAAGCAGAAATGTCATGCATTTTAAACGCCTGACGGACCACCCACTAACATTTTCGTCTATTCTCGTCTCGTCAACAAAAACTCACACACGTCTCGTCATGTTTTAGTCATCAACGAGCCAATTTTATCTCGTCAGCGTCTCGTTATCGTCATGGAAAAAAGTGGCGTCAACGAAATGATTTCGTCATCGTCATCGTTGACGAAAACAACACTGCTGTTTAACACAATTTACAATGTTTACATCTATTTCACAAAATTGGAAAAATTGAAGACCTTTCCAAGAATGTGTTTTGTCAAGATTAGATTATGAAATATAGTAGTAAATTTTGTAACATGACACTAAACACCACCCACTAGGGGGAGGAGCCTGCTAAAAGGTGTTAAAACGCCATTTCACAATGTTGATTACAAAACAGTTTTCGCAGGATGGTGTTTAAGTGTTTAAGCTTTTAAATGATGTCTAAATTAGATTACTAAAAATGTGAGAGGGAAAAAAAGGCAATAAAAATAGAGAGGATTTTGTCAGTTAACAGGTTAATATATAACAGTTAATCAAACCACTCTGGGTTGTGGATTAAGAGACGTATCTGAATGAGGAAGTGCCACCCAGATCTCACCAAGAGGAGGAAATGTGTGTTGTAAACTGATACCATCTTCAGTTCTCTCCATGCTTATTTATGTAGCCAGTGGCCCTTTACAATTCATGCTCGAAGAATTTTTTATTAGGCTTTAGCGTGGTATAAATCGAATTGATTAGTGCTATTTTTAGTATCATCAGTGGTGTTTCAGTGTTGATTGCCTCGTGATCTATGACCCTCTCCTCTCTGCTGCTCTCGTAGGCTGCTGTTGGCAGCATCCAACTCCAAGTGCTTTAAATAACGGCCGTTTGAGACTCCTCCAGAGTTTGTTCAAGGCACCCAGGGCCTGTTTGATTACTGTTCTTAATCTTGTTTGGACAGATCCTATCTCGACGTTATCACTCTGAACCCTACTAATGGCTCAAGTTTGGCTTGGATGAGGAAGGGAGAGTACAAGCCGTTGAGTCAAATAGCTTTATAATTTTATGTGGTTTTTTGCATTGCACAAAGAGCTTGTCGTTAATGTGGTATATGCATGTATGTTTGAAAAAAGCATGTTGAAGGAGCACTGCAGATTCTGCTGTAGATCGGAGGATATTAGATGTTAATATTTTTAATATCTATCAAGCAGTGTCCTTGCAACCATTCAAAGCACCTTAACAGCTCCCTAACAATGCACACATATCTGTCTGTCTTATACTATAGTATAGTATAGTATCGCTTTGCTATACCCTAGCAACTGCCCATCAATACCCTAGCAACCAGAACACCTTAACAGTCTTGTGATGCCTAGCAGCACCCTAACAACCACTTAAAACAGTCCTGTCATAATTATAATCATTGTGCTGACGATGTATTGTCATGCAAATAATTGTGATTTAATTATTTAATTCTGCTCAGTTTGTCACTTGAAGTGCAAGCCTTAAAGGGATGGTTCGGAGTAGAATTGACTTCATTGCTATGCGCTCCGAAGCCCATCTAAATACCCCATCCGAAGTTTTTTTTACCTTAGTCGAACATTTATGGAGATATTAGAGTTTTTCGAATTGCTTGTTACAGGAGTGAATGGTACATGTAATATATCCCGTAAATTGCACCACTAAACGTGCAAGTAATCTTACCAAACTTGTACAGTAGTGTAAATAGGTTATGTACTCACAAAACGCTGCATCAGAACATTTGTAAGTCCACCATGAGTGTTTTAAAAACATGTTTTACCCGAGAACTACTAGTCTCAGAAACTACAAGTCGACGTCACTTCCCTGGTTTGAAAAAAGCACGTAAAAGTCCTCCTACTACATCTGTGTGCATGTCAACTTGTAGGAGGACTTTTACGTGCTTTTTTCAAACCAGGGAAGTGACGTCGACGTGTCGCCATTTGTAGTTTTAGGGATCGGCTGTTTTTAAAACACTCATGGTGGACTTACAATGTTCCGATGCAGCGTTTTGTGAGTACATAACCTATTTACACTACTGTACAAGTTTGGTAAGATTACTTGCATGTTTAGTGGTGCAATTTACGAGATACATCACATGTACCATTCACTCCTGTAACAAGCAATTCGAAAAACTCTAATATCTCCATAAATGTTTGACTAAGGTAAAAAAAAACTTCGGATGGGGTATTTACATGGGCTTCGGAGTGCATAGCAATGAAGTTGATTCTACTCCGAACCATCCCTTTAAAGTAGAAGTTCACTTCCAGAACAAAATATTACAGATAATATACTTACCCTGTCTTTCTTTCTTCAGTCGTAAAGAACTTATGCTCTTTGAGGAAAAAATTTCAGAAATGTTTACCATATAGTGGACTTCTATGGTGCCCTCAAGGTTGAACTTCCAAAATGCAGTTTAAAAGCCGTTTTAAAGGGCTCTAAACGATCCCAGCTGAGGAAGAAGGGTCTTATCTAGCGAAATTTCTAAAAAAAAAAAAAAATAAATAAATTATATACTTTTTAACTTTAAATGTTCGTCTTGTCTAGCTCTGTGTGAACTCTGTGTATTCCGGTTTAAGAAAGTTAGGGAATGTTGAAAAACTCCCATGTCATTTTCTCCTCCAACTTCAAACATTGCTGTTTTACCTTTTTTTGCAAAGGGTGTTTGACCCTCCTTGTGCGTTCATTTTGTAAACACTGGGTTGATATTTCTGCAGCGATGTAGGGCGATTTTGAAGCTGCATGGAGGAGAAAATGAGATGGGAGTTTTTAGACATACCCTAACTGTCTTGAACCGGAATACACAGAGTTCAGGCAGAGCTAGACGAGACAAGCATTTGAGGTTAAAATGTATATATATATATATAAATTGTCAGTTTGTTTAGAAAATGGCCAATCATTTCACAAGATAAGACCCTTCTTCCTCGGCTGGGATCGTTTAGAGCCATTTGAAGCTGCATTTAAACTGCATTCCGGAAGTTCAAACTCATGGGCACCATAGAAGACCACTATATGGAAATAAATCCTGAAATGTTTTCCTCAAAAAACAGAATTTCTTGTCGACCGACGAAAGACAGACATGAACATCTTGGATGACAAGGGGGTAAGTAAATTATCTGTATATTTTGGTTCTGGAAGTGAACTTCTCCTTTAAGAACATGGCTTGGAGCTTTAATTTTTTGAACTCTCAAAGTGCATTAGATAGAATGTTAATTTTTCTTCAATAACCTTAAAACTTTAACAACTTTCCAGCAAGACTTAAGGCCAAGAATCTTGTCCTGATGAGCCTCCTTTCCTTGTTAATAGATTGTGTTTTTTATTAGATATATTTGAGTCTCATTTAATGAACTAATCAAGCTGCTCTTGGCCAGAGAGACAGAATTTTAATTATGCTCAGATGGCAGTTTTATTAAGGATGTACAACCCCGTGCTGTGCTGAACCGGCATGTGTGTAAAGCTTTGATGGTTTCTGGACCTCTGGATACTCCTCTTTCTGTCTAGTCCTCACTTTCCACGTCATCTCGTCTCTGCATTGCTCTTTTCCTCCTTGTTCCCTCTTATGAGAGCTGCTTTACTGCCTTGTTGGCACTGTTCAGTTCCCAGGAATAAATGTCAGCGGTTGCGGGGAACGTTGACAAGCCTGTCCGCTTTAGCTGCATTGTAATCTTTTTCACTTGAGGCCTGTATTATTAAGGCATATAGAATGACAGCACCCTTATCAGATTGCACGGCTGTTTGCTTTCGGCGGAAGCCCCTGTTGTTTGAAGTGAGTCACACATTGTGGTCGGCAATATGATGCTTTAGAAAGTAAAACTTTTGTGTGGATTTCCCAGTTGAAATGTTACAGAGCTTTGTTTATTTGCACCTTATAGCACATATAACTTTGTTGCATGTACATATTAAATATTATGTAGTGAATTTTACAGGAGACTCATCTCATTTTAACTTGGTCCACCTAGGGACGCCAATTATGAAGTGAGTTCTGCTTTCGCCCACTAGAAAAGCGAAATAGTGTAGTGATGGGTACTCGCGTCACAGATGACGTAATGATTCTTGGATCACATGTCACTTAATGTGTGGTAATGAGTACATCACATAAGAAAGATTGGTGGGATATCTAGCTTGTAGAACCTCTCACTGTATTATCAACACAAGGAAGACACAAGTGTAATAAAATAAATTTATTAACAAATGATAGACAAGAGTAATCAACTATTAAATGAATACAATAAATGCAAAAGGAATAAAGTGCATAAGATGCATAAAATGTGATTCAGTTGGGTGTTACTATGTCATAGCTATGTTATCTTATGGAAAGATAAACTGTTGCTACTCTGAAACAAATAAGGTGAAGAACCTTATTTTGCATCAAACAAATAAATGAGCTATTATTTGTTATCAACTGCAATCAGCTATACAATATCTAATGTAAATTAGAAAAATCATATACTGATAGTACACAACAATGCCAAGGTCTCTGGAAGAGGATTGGAAGTGATATTTACGTTCTCTGTGGTTGATTGAGCAGTCCGGTAGCGGTGAATTCTTCCACTGGTTGTGCTGGGAGCAGTCAGTGGGAAAAGGAGCAGGAATCCGTTTCGACAGCCTTGAGCATGAAGCGCTGGAGGATGCTGTTCTCCTGGAGCACCAAAGGGTCCTAAGATCTGGAACACGCAGATGTGGCCCTGGTGTAGGTGCTGAAGGCCCTTAGCTTGGAACACGCAAGCAAAGGTACCTGAAGTGAAGGTTTGCTTGCTGGAGCTCAACCTTGTTGCAAATGTCTGTTGGTCTTCTGCCTCTCTGGGCTAGAGACTCAGAACTTGTTCAATCCGCTTTGTCTCTCTCGGATGGAGACTTAGGACGTGCTGCATCTGTTGTTGCCTCGCTGGACGAAGACTCTGAACGTGGAAAATATCTCTTTCTTCACAGACAGAACGTGGTCGTATCTGCTGCTGCCTCAAAGCTGGAGACTTGAAGCGTGGAGCGTCTGTTTCTGTCTCTCTGGACAGTAGGCTCAGAATGGTTGTGTCTGTTAGTGTCTCTCTCTTGTGGAGCTGGAGAATGAATGAAGGTATCTGTAGCTGCCTTCCCAGTAACGGGCTGCAGACTCAGAAAGAAGTTCGATCTGTTACTGTCCCCTAGACGTGCCGGAGACTCAGAATGGAGGTGTAGCTGTTATTGTCTCACCCTTGCAGGTCAGACTCAGTACTTTGTTAGTGCTCTGTTAGTGTCTCACCCTGCCGGGCCTCAGACTCAGAACTTTGTTGCTCTGTTAGTGTCCCTTCCCCTACGGGACTCAGACTCAGAACTAGTGTAACTGTTATGTCTTTCCCCGACGGGACTCAGACTCAGTACAAGGAGTGTCTTTTGGAGAGGTACCTATTATAACTTTCCGATGAGGAGGAGATTGCAATTTGGTGCTTCTCCATTTCCATGCTGTGATTGGTTGGTTCCATCAGAGCGGGGGACATGGGGTAGCCCACCCTTCTTTCCTCTTGTGGAAGTCATTTGCATAGTCCAAACACAAAGTTAAAAAAGGTGTCAATAATGTTTTACTGGTGCATTTCTCATTTTCCAAAACACAATCAGAAAACATTTGGTCATGTAATGAACACATTAAGTCCAAACATGATGGGAAAAGATTGAACTGTCATGCATGCATTAATTTGTCCATTAACAGCTGAGTTTGTGTAAGATGTTGCACTACACATCGCTGTCAGTGAGAATACTTATTTCTCTGAATAAGTATAAGATGTGTGTGTTATGGTTCGCATCAGTTCAAGGTTTGAAAACATAGTTATGAATGGATTTGGATGGATCTTTGTGATCTCTCTTTGTTTCCCCCACTGCGTGCTGCGTCTGGAGATCCTAAGGAATTTTTATGGCCACCACAGGCCAAACCTTAGGAAACAGTATCAAGGTGGGTGAAGGGCAGAAACTGCATCTTGACCAATAGGAAGTTCTGTTCTTCCTGGGTTTTTGTCCCAAAGGTCTCTTCTTGCCCTCTAAGAGGTGTCTGGCAGTTGTCCTGGCATCCTTATCTGATGGCGTTGGACAGTTTGCTTATGTTAGTCCACCAAGATCCAATCAAAATGTAGCAAAACTTTGTCCACTATTGTGGCCAGGGAGGGGCCCTCGCCATAAACTGGGCCCTGGAATGCGTGGTCCACTACATCCCCCCTGATCGGCTTGATCGAGGACCTGAAGTCGTTGATCTGGGCGATGCACTGAAAGGAACAGCAGGAACAAAACACACACACCTCACCTCCTCCATCTGACCATTGGCATTCAAGTACAATTTGGCTCAATATGTTCTATATGGAGCTAAATTAACTAAATGAAAGGGTCATTAGAATCATTTCTAAACAGGTTAGAAGTATTCTAGAGAAGGTTCCTATAGGTGTAAGGAAAAATTGTCCTAAAGATAATTTAAAGGCTGTGTTTAAGATCTCTCAAGAAAGTATCAAGGTAAGAGTAAACATCAAAACTGTTTGGGCAGATTTAGCAGGAAACCAATTCCTTAAATGTCTGGATTGACATAATTTGGTATGGCACTCTTGAAGCTGTAAGCTACGTGCACCTGCAATGTTTACATAGTTCCTTGCAATGCCTGAATATAGAATCCTCAACTTGTTCGCTTGGTACCACATATGACAAGATTATTTATATTGTCTAATTATCGGGAGCAAAGCTCACTCAAATCATAAGTATATATTGCATTAATATACAGACCAATTAATGAGAGTGGTCATGTTGTATGACATTCATTACCCTGGCTACCCGGTGAATGGTGCGACTCAAGGGGCTGTATATTGACCAGCAGTGTAGGTTGTAAATTTGAGTGTCCTGTCTAAAATCTGAAGCTGCTTCTGGAGGGCTGCCTCATAGGTCCAATCAACTACACCTTTCTTCGGAAGGATCCCTTGTAAGGGAGATTGGTTAGAACTGACAACAACAAATTAGAACAACACTGACTGTGATCTGCAATGTTTTACTTTACATGTAGGAAGTAAACTAGTTGATCAGTAGTCTCATAGGGGCTTGACCCCCCTTTACCTGACATCGAAAGGGATTGTCATGGGCATACAAAATTATAACCTTGTAGGTTATAGACACTGACTGAAAAGTCTAAACTAGAAACAAACTGAAGTGGAAAGTAAAGAACCCTTCTTTGGTTGAAGGTGATGTCTTGTGTGATACAAGGACTGGGTGTCTGCTGACACGGATAGACCTTGTTCAACTATGGGGTACCCCCCTTTCCCCATGTCTCTTGTCCACACTCTGATGTTAGGTGGAGGGGGAGGGGCCCCAACCTGGTTATGCTGAGAAGACCAGGTGTCTGTCAGTGGAGGTATTCTCCTCTGACTTGAGGTCTTTGAGGGCTTTACGAAGTAGGTGCTGGATCTCTGCTAAGTTCTCAGCATCCTTACTATCAGTTCCTCTAGATTTCCTACTTCTGTAATTACTACAATGTTTGTGGCCATTCTCATAGCCATCTCTACCCTTCTTCTGTCTTTGCTCTCTGTCCTCCCACTGCCTGCTCTCCTTTCTGGGGGCATGTCTGTGACTGTTATGTCCCCTGTAACCTGAGAACCTAGGGCTCTGGCTGTTCTGCTGGAGATTGCTGAAATGGACAAACCTGTTCCTGGGAAGTTCTGACACTTCCATTTGCAGGGGAGCCTTACAGTCATTTCCTGGTTCGAGCACAGATGTATCTGGCTCTCTGTCTTTCCTGTTTGAGCCTATCCTCTCACTGTCCCATGCTCGCACTGCAAGCTGTCTCAGTTCTCCTGCAGACATACGGTCAACA
The DNA here is from genome assembly GCF_049309525.1 of Garra rufa. Classification (NCBI taxonomy): domain Eukaryota; kingdom Metazoa; phylum Chordata; class Actinopteri; order Cypriniformes; family Cyprinidae; genus Garra; species Garra rufa. The sequence continues at coordinate 6,124,701 of NC_133381.1, read as the reverse complement.
TCTACCAGGAGTATGAGTGGTTTTCTAACAGTTGGGTATAGATTACTCACAAACAAACTCTTAAACATGACATCCTCCTCTGCCCTGGGGTCATCTCTACCAGCAAAATACATTTTCCTCAAGCGCTCATAGTACTCTCTGGGAGATTCATGGCGGCCTTGCTTGATTCGGAAAGCTGAGAAACGAGAGGCAGATGGGTTCTGATACAGAGTATACTCTGACAGAAGGGCTTTACACAATTCGTCATAATTGTTAGCGATAGCTGGGCTCTGTCTATCTATGAAACCATGGACGGTTCGTGTGGTGGTCTTTCTCAGAAGAAAGACTTTGTCAGCCATACTTGCCTCAGGGAAGTAAGTCAACGCTGCATTAACATCCTTTAAATACAACTCTATGTTGTTATCAGAAGTCTCAGGGTTAAACACATCTATGTCACGTGCTAATTCTCTAAGAATATGCAGGCGGCTGTCTCTAGATGGCTGTGTGCTAGGAGACTCAGGTAAGGAATAGCTAGCTTTTCTACCTAGGGTGGAGTTAGAAGCTGCATTATAGGAGTGAGTGAAATCAGCACTCATGGTGAGGCTGTTAGGGGCTGTAAAATTACCATTTTCCTGGTAAGACTGTCCCTGTGAAAGATTCACCAGGGGTTCCCTCACAGCTGAACTGGTGGAGTGGGTATGCACCTTCTGTGGTTCAAGTTGCTTGTGGGGGAGGTGCCTGCGTTTTTCTAATTCACTCATCCTTGTTCCTATTACTTCACATCTCTGTTCTGCAATGCCATCTTTATTTGCTAACACAGATGTTCTAGCTGAAGTTTCAGCTCGTACTCTACTCAACTGTTCCCTATGCTGGACTTGAGTAACGTTCGAGTTAGAAGTTTGTTGCGTGAGCAGATCACAATTCTTGCGTCTAATTTCTTGTTGCCTTTTCAGCTCAGAAATTTCAAGCAATGCTGACCTTAACTCAGCTTTGGTCTCACTCAGATTAGTACTTACTGCACTTAATCTCTCTGTCTGTACTGACATGTCTTTATGGGAATGGGTCAACTCTGTTTGCAGAGTGGCCACGTCAGTTTTCAGCTTATTCAGCTCTACTTCCTGACTATCAGTAAAAGACTGTAAGAACTTAGTATCTGAAGACAATCTGCATACTTTAGCTCTTAACTTCAAATTGTCCTTACGCAACTCAGCCAACTCGTTTTTGAGTTCCTGAAACTTTAAATCCCTATCTTTATCCTGGTCATGGGCAAAGGTTAATTTGTCTATGGCCTGGTTTGGTTGGATAGGCCAGTTTAGTGCTAGGCTGGACAGAAGCTTTATTAGTGAAGCGCCCCTTAAGGCCTGGTTCACTGCTTCAGTGGTCAAGTCAGCCATATTTATTTAGTATATAAATACTTGTGTGTATGTATATAATAAATAAATACACCACCTGTATTAGTTAGCTCTTAAAGTTCACCACAAGTGTGAGTAGCTCTGAGCTATTAGGACAACGAATGTCACACACAGACAAGGGGTGCGAATTCTAGCATGCGTCTATAAATTGTCAGAGGGCGTTACCCTTACCTGACAGGATCACATAAAAAAAAATTCTAGAAACTATAATAGACTTACAAGGTGGAAACTCTATGCTATATTTCTAGTAGCAATTAGTTATAATCAACAATTACAACTGGGCTAACAACAATTTGGGAAAAATATCTGCAAGTTCTATGCAGCAATAAAAATCACAATTCTATACACTTTGCAACCGATCCTATTCAAAATAGTACCAAAGTTGAGCAGGGAAGCTATCAATCAGGCTTAGAGGAAAACACTCTTGCTATGCAATTGGTTTTTGACTCAGTGAAAGACTTAGTTGCCTGCTAAAGTTACTTCTATTGTTATCTTTAGTGTATTGACTTGAGTTGATAAAACAGGAGGATCATTTCATTCTAAGCTAGCCCACCCAGGGACGCCACTTATGTAGTGAATTTTACAGGAGACTCATCTCATTTTAACTTGGTCCACCTAGGGACGCCAATTATGAAGTGAGTTCTGCTTTCGCCCACTAGAAAAGCGAAATAGTGTAGTGATGGGTACTCGCGTCACAGATGACGTAATGATTCTTGGATCACATGTCACTTAATGTGTGGTAATGAGTACATCACATAAGAAAGATTGGTGGGATATCTAGCTTGTAGAACCTCTCACTGTATTATCAACACAAGGAAGACACAAGTGTAATAAAATAAATTTATTAACAAATGATAGACAAGAGTAATCAACTATTAAATGAATACAATAAATGCAAAAGGAATAAAGTGCATAAGATGCATAAAATGTGATTCAGTTGGGTGTTACTATGTCATAGCTATGTTATCTTATGGAAAGATAAACTGTTGCTACTCTGAAACAAATAAGGTGAAGAACCTTATTTTGCATCAAACAAATAAATGAGCTATTATTTGTTATCAACTGCAATCAGCTATACAATATCTAATGTAAATTAGAAAAATCATATACTGATAGTACACAACAATGCCAAGGTCTCTGGAAGAGGATTGGAAGTGATATTTACGTTCTCTGTGGTTGATTGAGCAGTCCGGTAGCGGTGAATTCTTCCACTGGTTGTGCTGGGAGCAGTCAGTGGGAAAAGGAGCAGGAATCCGTTTCGACAGCCTTGAGCATGAAGCGCTGGAGGATGCTGTTCTCCTGGAGCACCAAAGGGTCCTAAGATCTGGAACACGCAGATGTGGCCCTGGTGTAGGTGCTGAAGGCCCTTAGCTTGGAACACGCAAGCAAAGGTACCTGAAGTGAAGGTTTGCTTGCTGGAGCTCAACCTTGTTGCAAATGTCTGTTGGTCTTCTGCCTCTCTGGGCTAGAGACTCAGAACTTGTTCAATCCGCTTTGTCTCTCTCGGATGGAGACTTAGGACGTGCTGCATCTGTTGTTGCCTCGCTGGACGAAGACTCTGAACGTGGAAAATATCTCTTTCTTCACAGACAGAACGTGGTCGTATCTGCTGCTGCCTCAAAGCTGGAGACTTGAAGCGTGGAGCGTCTGTTTCTGTCTCTCTGGACAGTAGGCTCAGAATGGTTGTGTCTGTTAGTGTCTCTCTCTTGTGGAGCTGGAGAATGAATGAAGGTATCTGTAGCTGCCTTCCCAGTAACGGGCTGCAGACTCAGAAAGAAGTTCGATCTGTTACTGTCCCCTAGACGTGCCGGAGACTCAGAATGGAGGTGTAGCTGTTATTGTCTCACCCTTGCAGGTCAGACTCAGTACTTTGTTAGTGCTCTGTTAGTGTCTCACCCTGCCGGGCCTCAGACTCAGAACTTTGTTGCTCTGTTAGTGTCCCTTCCCCTACGGGACTCAGACTCAGAACTAGTGTAACTGTTATGTCTTTCCCCGACGGGACTCAGACTCAGTACAAGGAGTGTCTTTTGGAGAGGTACCTATTATAACTTTCCGATGAGGAGGAGATTGCAATTTGGTGCTTCTCCATTTCCATGCTGTGATTGGTTGGTTCCATCAGAGCGGGGGACATGGGGTAGCCCACCCTTCTTTCCTCTTGTGGAAGTCATTTGCATAGTCCAAACACAAAGTTAAAAAAGGTGTCAATAATGTTTTACTGGTGCATTTCTCATTTTCCAAAACACAATCAGAAAACATTTGGTCATGTAATGAACACATTAAGTCCAAACATGATGGGAAAAGATTGAACTGTCATGCATGCATTAATTTGTCCATTAACAGCTGAGTTTGTGTAAGATGTTGCACTACACATCGCTGTCAGTGAGAATACTTATTTCTCTGAATAAGTATAAGATGTGTGTGTTATGGTTCGCATCAGTTCAAGGTTTGAAAACATAGTTATGAATGGATTTGGATGGATCTTTGTGATCTCTCTTTGTTTCCCCCACTGCGTGCTGCGTCTGGAGATCCTAAGGAATTTTTATGGCCACCACAGGCCAAACCTTAGGAAACAGTATCAAGGTGGGTGAAGGGCAGAAACTGCATCTTGACCAATAGGAAGTTCTGTTCTTCCTGGGTTTTTGTCCCAAAGGTCTCTTCTTGCCCTCTAAGAGGTGTCTGGCAGTTGTCCTGGCATCCTTATCTGATGGCGTTGGACAGTTTGCTTATGTTAGTCCACCAAGATCCAATCAAAATGTAGCAAAACTTTGTCCACTATTGTGGCCAGGGAGGGGCCCTCGCCATAAACTGGGCCCTGGAATGCGTGGTCCACTACAATTAGTTGGAAATCCTTTTAGGATAAATCTCATGAAGCCTGTCGAAGAACAAATCCAGGTCATATTTTGACCCAAAATCAAAAGTATGAAATAAGTCAGAGTGATTATTATTGTATTGCTTTGATATAAATCAGCGTAGATGCTTGTACTATAGTAGGTTTTTTAAATTTGATTAATTACTGGGTTATTGGGTCCCACTTTACATTACATTTAAATAAATCATTTGGTACAATGTATTTATTGTGTACATACAGGTTTTTACATTGTAAAAAACTTGTATGTAATTACATATGTACATATTTATTACCACTTTTGACCCATCGCTTACACCCTAACCCACCCTTAAACCTACCCATACCACCAAACTTGTCCCTAACCTCACCCATATCCCACCTTCATAGAAGCAAAAGTGTTTGGCAATGCAATTTGACCACATTAAGTACATTGGACTTACTTTTTGATCTAAGTACATAATAGTTAAGGCCACCTAAAAAGTGTGACCGGTTATTATAATGAGAAGTTGTTATGAAAGTAGTGTCACAATGGAAAAAAGATTAAGAACATATACACAAAGAGCAACTTTGTGTTTTCTAGGCCAGGTTATACAGATGGAACCTCACAGATAAGCAAAGGTTTGCACTACAGGACAGTGATTTTTGTTTTGGCCCCAAACTGACTCATTGTTAAGTGTCCCTAGTTTGAAACCCAGCTGGAATGTTTAATTTTAGTGAATCCAGATTCTTACATATGCACACATAATCATTTTTTTTTCCAGCTTTAAACTCCAGCGTGTGTTTAGTGGATGATCTATTTTAAGTTGTTCTCAAAGCCAGACTATGGTGTATTCTGGCCAAGGACCACCCACTTAGACAGGAAATGGCCATTTGATTGCCATTTTACTCAACCAGTCAGTTAGCTTTTTCCCCACAATGTATATTTATTTATTACAATGTACCAGTGCATATTTTTTCAAATGTCTTGGCATGCATTTTTAAATTTTAATTTGTAAGAAATGTAATTTTCTGAACTTTAATTTTCTGATACTTTTGTTTGCTGCCTTTTTTATAGTAATTTTCATTAATGATGGCAGTGTCTGCAACCTATATATGGGTCAAACATAATATTAAAATTTCAAAAAGTGACTTTATATACATAAAAAGCATATTAAATGCAAGTAAAGTGTTACATTTTTCAAATAATTTTTTTAAAATAAAATGTCAAAATATTGGTGAAATCATGTTCAATCATCATTCAGTGTAACAGTACGTTATAACAGGTAACATACTGATCCTGACATGTACTTATTAAATATATAAAATAATTAGTGATTTTACAAAACTTTATTACTTTTTAAATGATTAAAAAATTCATGCTGACAAATGGGTAAAACCTAGTGGTTTGAAAGATAGTGGCAAAGTG